>NC_134483.1:379201242-379413742 GCF_040206685.1 Ascaphus truei
CCCTCCGGAAACCAATACTTGGATATCCTCTGTGTTGATGTCAGGGCCGTGTGAGACACACAGGAGCTTAATTCTCACGTCTGATAGCGGCAAAGTTCGTGGGCAAAAGCGGCAACAATCAAACCACGCCCTACGCGTTTCGTCATCGATGATGACTTCATCAGGGTTTACCCACTAAACGCCCCTTCACGATATTTATAGGGAGATATTTGCACAAATTGACTAATTAATTATACACATAGATATACAATTTAACATTATGTATAACAATTATACAGTATTATGAGGACCCCACTGAGTTACCAGAGTAGCAATCCAGATTTGGAACACAAATGAAGACTGCAATTTGAGTGAAACTAATTAGAATCACATATCAATAATAAATTATTCTCAAATACATAATTAACTTTAATTACATAATCCATTGATATAATAAATCAAAAGAGGAAAAAAATATAGTATAGATTAGTAAAAAAATCTTATAAATAAAAAAATGTGAAAAAAAATGTGAAAAAAATATATATTTAACAAATTAATAATGATAATAATAAACAACCTGGAAACAAATGTTATATCTATGGCGCTGGGTACATAACACAGAAATAGATATAAATGTCATACAACCAGTATAATGGTGAACTCCTCTGGTGCTCTTCCAATGAATGCAGTAATTCATGCAAAAAAGATAAAGACAGACATAGCGTAATACAATCACTAACAATACATACTAGACAGACTATAACACTAATAGACAAACATGTGCTGAGACACAAGACTGAAGTAAAATATCACATTTAATAAAACAGCATTTAAAAATAAAAGGTCACGTCTGCACAGCAGCCTCAGATGAAATGCCCGCTTACCAGACATACACAGATCACAATCAGTGGATAAATCGGAGAGTATCCCCTCTCATATGAACCACACCGCGTGTGCTGGCATCTGGCTAGAGCCCAGGGAGAATCCTTTGCCGTCTGTTGCGTCACGAACCTCCGCTCCCCACGTGCACCGACTGGTGTGTATTTGGAAAGCCGCCAAGATTTCCTCAGGATGCGCGTCAGGACCCACTACCGGTTGCTCTGATGTGTTGGGGGATCAGTGCACCGACCGCCGCAACCGGAGACCGCAGGCAAGGCTTCAGATAAGGCTCGATGGCGCAACAGGTATGGAGGCAACAACTGCACCGACGAAGACCACCCTACGCGTTTCGGAAGACTGCGCTTCCTTCCTCAGGGGTAAACAACATTTGTTTCCAGTCTCTCATCTGACCCAGGGGGTCAGAGTTATATCACAGGCTGCGGGTTTCACCTTCTTAGATTAGCGCTACCTTTTTCTTTGTTTAATAATAAACAACCTGTTCAATATATATATTGGTCTCAAATTACTATACCCAGAACTAAACGACAACAGATGTATATTTAAAACTAGCACTTATAATTTGAGTTAATTGAGATTTTTAGGATCTGGAGAAGAAGAATCATATATATATATGAATAGATATTGTAGCAGTATATTCCAAACAATAATAATTACTAATGATAATTGTCACAATCCCTTCTCTTAAATATTTTCAATCCGATAACAGAAACAGGAATTGAACCCAAAAAATAGGTTAATAGATTTTCCCTGGTAACCTTCACAGTACATACATTCAATATACCAAGTATAACATAATGGAACATTAATATGAGTACCAGGCTTGTCGATTCTAGTGGGGAGCCAGAGGAGCCACAGCAGATGGATTTGAAGCAAGGACAGAAAGAAACATGGTGTGCCAGAACATATGATTGTATATTGTACATAATACCTATATATATCTAACTATATCATGTGTAAAAATATGTGGTAAATGTGAAAAATAAAGATAAAAATAAATATTAAATGTGGTGATATAATTGTATCTTGACCTATGTGTGTGAGTGTTATGTATATGTCACATAAATGAGTATATTATAATCTAGCTATATTTGATATAAACTAAATAAGTAATTATATTATGTGTTGCTTGTGTAATGTATAACTATAATGTGTGTGCTAAGTGAAATATTAATATGACTATTTGTGAATAAAAACCGGACACAACAATAATTATTGTTGTGTACCCTTTAAACTGACCATTTATATACATTTACAATATTAGAATTAATTTGAAAGTGCATAAATACATAGTGTATATGATATAAGGCGACCTTCAATGACCAGGCATATGACCATAGCCCGGAGGGAATGCAAAAGCATTCAACCCAGACCTCCGGATGAACCCCCAAAATATTTGAGTGATCAAACTATGGTACTTATGTCAATATGGTCATTGTGTCCCTTTTGATGTGTCGTATCCAAAATGTACATCCAATACGTTTCTCTTGTACATAGTCTTTGGAAACGGTCCGCTCCCATATAAGAAGGGGGAATGATTGCAATGCCCATAACAGAAAGAGATTTTGGATCTTCATTATGGCTAGTACAAAAGTGGCGGGAGAGGCTGTGTGTTTGGCACCCATGAATAACGTTTCTCCAGTGCTCCAAGAACCGTGTACTCAGAGCCCTTGATGTGCGGCCTACATATTGTAGGCCACATTCACACGAAATAAGATAAACAACATATTCACTTAGGCAATTGATGTAATCTGTTATTTCATATGAGGTGCCATTTGAATATGATGAAAATTTATTAGTTTTTGTTAAATTTCTGCAAGTAAGACAGCGGCCTCTCCCGCATCCAAAATTCCCCACTTTCTTGGCTGAATCAGAATTAACTATTCTCTTAGTTTTTAATTTGCTTGGAGCTAACAAGGTTTTGATGCTCCTTGCTTTTCTGAATATTGTAGGGGCATATTCAGGTAATAGATGACCAATTACAAGATCGTTGCGTATAATATTCCAATGGCAATTTAGAATATTTCTAATTTGATGAGCGGATTGATTAAATTGAGTAATGAATGTTGGTATAATTCCCCCTTTATTATCCCTATTTCTGGTTTTACGTAACAATTCAGATTTAACTTTAGATTGATCTAATAATGTATCCCGATTTAAAAGACTGGCAACTAAAAATGCTTTTTTGACAATAGACATCTCATAGCCCTTCTCCTGAAATGTATTTGATAGATCTTTGCCCTGTAGCATAAAATCAGTATCCATTGAGCAGTTACGCCTAATCATGTGAAATTGACTTTTTGCTACATTGTTTAGCTTTTTTTTTATAGTGGTTACTGCCATATTGTAAATAACTATTGGTCGACACAGATTTAAAGTGTGTCTTTGTCTGGATTTGTTGTTCACTACCAATGGATAATTCCAGGTCCAAAAAAATAATGGTATCTGGATGTATAGTGTAAGTGAATTTTAGACCCATCTGGTTAACATTGAAAGATGTTAGAATCTCCTCCAGGATCTCACTCTCATCATCCCAAATAATAATATCATCTATGAAACGGCCATAGAACACCAGCCCCCCCCCCCCCCCCCCAGACGAGCATTCTCCCACACATGGGCACTCTCCCACAGTCCCATGTAAAGATTAGCATAACTGGGGGCAAATCTGGTGCTCATAGCCGTTCCACAGATTTGTAAATAATAAATTTCTTCAAACAAGAAATAATTGTGATGTAGAATAAATTTAATGCATGCTAAAAGAAATAACCTCTGTGAAGGGAGCAAATTTGGGTCTAATTCAAGATAGTGATTAATAGCCTGGATACCTTTTGTGTGATCTATACATGTGTACAGTGAAGAGACATCACATGTTGCCCAGTGAAAGGTATCTTTCCAAGTAATACCGGAGGTGGAATCAATAACTTGCAAAGTGTCCCGTATATATGAACGTAAATTTGTGACATACGGTTATAAATAATAGTCAACATATTGGGACACATTTGATGTCATCAACCCCACCCCCCATATTATAGGCCTCCCTGGTGGATTTACTGTGTCTTTGTGCAATTTTGGAATGTGGTAAAATATAGGTGTTCTAGGGTGTTTAATAAATAGAAACTTGTGCTCTAATTTAGTAATAATCCCTTTAGTGAATGCATCCTGGAGGAGATTCCGAAATTCCAATTGATAACTCACGACTGGGTCCTCTTTCAGAACATCATAAGATGTGGCATCATGCAAAAGACGATGGGCTTCACATAGGTAGTCCACACTGTCCTGTAGGACGATGGCCCCACCTTTGTCTGCTTGTCGAACTATAAGCTCATAGTTATTTTTATATTTATCAGAGCTATATTTTCTTCCTTAGTTAAATTTTTTTGTTTCAATTCCACATTATTTTGGCATTACCGCTCAAAGTCCCTGAGAACTACTGTGTAGAATGTATCGATAAAGTTCCCCTTTGATTTATAGGGAAAATATACCGATTTTGGAACGAATGGAGATGATCTGTACTTCAATGTACTCTCAGGGTCCGTTATATTCAAGGCTAGGTTAAGATCTGTCAATGTATTAGGTAATTCTTCATGAGTTGTAAATTCTAACAAGGAGTTTTCCCTTATTTCAAAACCTTCAACTGCTGTTCTTTTCTTAAGAGGATCCATCAGTGTGTCTAGCATATCTGATTTTTGTGTACTACTACAAATATTATCAGTATTATCTGATTCAACCAAAAAAGAGGTAAGGGCATTGATACATTCAATGTCTTGAGTATTGAAATTTAATTCCTGATTTTGTTCACCTTTTAGAGAATAATGCCACATTAGGGTCAGCTTACGGATATACCGGTGTAACGGGTATTCCACCCCACCCAATCGCAGATATAACTGCAGGGTAAAATAACAATGTTCTATAATAGTGCTACTAATGACCAAGGATGATGACGATATAAACAATCTTGATTGAAGAAGGCTAATAAACGGTAGGTTTTAGAGACAAGTGAGTGCTGGAGTATGCAGGTGGGCGTACATTGAAGACATGTATATATAGTCCTGGTGAGTGCTGTGAGCAGAGATATATAAACCCTACCACATCACTCCCAATGAGGACACAGTCTGTGACCGCCTAGAAACACCCGTATAGTACCTCCCAGTAATTGCAATAATGCACAAAACTCATGTGAACCATGCCCGTTTTCTTCTGGATGTGCGTGATTCTGCTTGGTAGAGTAAATATTCTGGTAGCCACAGGATGCAGCAATACAGAGCACAGCGGAACGACAGGACTCCACAGGACAGCAACGGTGAAAAATAAAAGGTTTCTTTATTGACACGTCATGGTGCAGACAGGTATGGGTGCAAAGTCTCCTCCTCTTATGCGTTTCACGCCTGTGCGGCGCTTCGTCAGAGAGTGAGTGTAAGTGTGCTGTGTTCCCCCTCTTATACCGAACTGATTGCCTTCAATAGCGTTCAGCCGCCATGACCGGAAACCAGAAGTGACGCGGGTTGATCCAGAATACCGGAAGTGACGTGACACAGTATATGCGAAGTGGGTAAGTTGTTTACAAACCATCCATGTAGTCATGGTGATTTCCATGTCATCTCCTCTGGTAAAGAAAGAGGGAAGATAAAGTAAAGGGGAGAAACACAGCACAGATACCTTGCAAAGATGTGTTTAAAAGGATTTGTGCAAGGTATAACAATAAAAACAAATATATAGTGTTAACTGTATACAGAGGACTTCTAAAGACACATATATATCCTAACAAAATGTACATGTTGTCAATCTTCATAGGATGAGTATATATATTACACCAAACAAATAAACAGTTGTAAAGGAATATATATACTATAAAGGATCCTAGGATACAATGGATACAATGCATGATGAAATACAGCACACCCAAATACAATTTGATATCAAAATGAGATATATAAGGGTGTGGGAGAGACAAAAATAAGGCAGATAAATAATGTTAGAACCTTATAGCTCAAAGATGTGCATCATTAGATAAGTTTAACAAATACTATACATCATAAGCTATAATCAATAGTGTAATATAATCATTATATTAAAAAATGTGTAAGTTCCCAATCGGTATTTATACCCCCGGGTGACAATGACCCGAGGGTATAAATCCAAAACATTTCCCTTTGATTGAGGTTACATTCCGTATTTCCTCCCCTAGTATGTTTAGGGATATGTTCCAGGGCATTGAATGTAAAGGTATCAATTGAACCATAGGGGCAATCATGAAAGTGTTTAGAAACAGGTAGGTTTAAATCATTCTTTTTAATGGATCGAAGGTGTTCTGAGATTCTAATTTTTAGTGGACGAATCGTCCTGCCAATGTACATCTTGCCACACGCGCAGTTCAGTCTATACACTATATAATTAGTTTTACATGTCATAAAATGATTAATTTTGTATTTTCTGCCTGTAACCTTGCTAGTGATCTCTTTCAAAGGAATAGCAAATTTACAATAAGTACAATTCCCACATTTATGGAACACTTTAGGAAATTTCTTAGATTTTGATTCAGATACATATAAACTCGGTGATACATGATAACCAATAGTCCTAGCTTTTTTGTACACAAATTTTGGAAGGTTTGACACAACAGTAGTCAAATCTTTGTCTAACTGTAATATCCTCCAATGTTTTTCTATGATTTTTTTTATATGATTGGCCTGATTATTATAAGTAGTAATAAAGAGAGGAGTTTCTGAATTCTATCAGAAACATACTTTTGTTTGTTTTTTTTCTTATGTATTGGAGTTTTTAACAGATCATTACGTTCTTTGCTAATGGCATTATTAAAGTCTGATTGAATTATATTCTCAGAATATCCTCTATTCTGAATCTGTCATTTAGTATCTCTGACTCTTGTAAGAAGGATTCTTCTGTAGAACAGATTCGTCGCAATCTGAGATATTGTCCTGTTGGAATGCCACGCAGTAACGATTTTGGATGGCTGCTGTTGGCCCTAAGGAGGGAGTTGCGTGCATTAGGTTTACGATATATGTTAGTTTGGATTTTACAGTCAGTGTCTATATACAAATTGATGTCTAGAAAGTTGATATGATTAATATGTATCAATGACGTAAATTTTAAATTAAAGGTATTTTTGTTGAGATAATCAATAAAGTCCCCTAGTGTAGAGTAGTCTCCCCTCCATATCAGAATGAGATCGTCAATGTATCGACGGTAGAAAATAATATTTTGACGGAATGGGTTAGTGTCACCAAAACTGTGAATATTTTCCCAAAATACCATAAATAAATTCGCGTAAGAAGGTGCAAACGAAGTCCCCATAGCAGTGCCTTGTTTTTGAAGATAGAAGTGCTCATCGAATAAAAAATAATTGTGTTGTAATAGGAAAATAATACAATCTAACAAAAAAGTGATTTGAGGGGTGTGCAAATTTGAAGTATTAAGAAAGTGAGTGATTGCTTGAATACCTAATTCGTGACTAATAATAGTGTATTAGGATGCCACATCCAGTGTTACCCAGAAATAATTGTGACACCAAGTGATGTTATTTAGCATAGTTAATAGATGTGATGAGTCTCTGAGATAGGAGGGGAGACCTCTCACCAAGGGTTGCAGATAAACATCCACATACCTAGATACACCATCTCCCAAAGATCCAATACTAGAAATAATAGGTCTACCTGGTGGATTTACCAGGGACTTATGGATCTTTGGGAGATGGTGAAAAAGAGGTACTGTGGGGAAACGATTGCATAAATATTGGGTTTCTTGAGTAGATAATACACGCAACTCTCTGCCGAGGTCAATAAGTGTATTCAGTTCTGTTTGATAGAAATTTGTAGGATCCTTATCCAGTCTTAGATAACAAGTCCTATCATTGAGCTGTCTCATAGCTTCAGCTAGGTAGTGCTCTTTTAGCATAACCACAGTGGCTCCGCCTTTATCGGCGTTTTTTATCCTAATTTTATCATTAGTTTTTAACTGATAAAGTACAGTACGTTCTTCTGTGGTAAGATTGTCAGGTCTTATACTGGAGAATGAGTATCCTTTGGCCAAAATTTGTAAATCACGTTCTACTAGTTTCTCGAACGTTTCTAAGAAAGGTCCTTTATTATATGTGGGACAAAAAAGTGATCTGTTCTTAAGACCTGAATCCTTACTATGTGTAAGGAATGTTGTCAAGTCTTCTATTTCCTCTGAATCATGCTCTGCTAGAAGGTCTGTTAATCTTGCAAGATAGTACATTCTTGGAAGCTAAGAGAGTCTTGATGCATTGTGTCCATCGGGGTCTCTATAGGAGATATAGGAGACTCAGATGGAGACAAGGTAACAGTGGACTCCTTCCTGCTATTAAACCATTTTTTTAAAGATAATTTCCGTATAAATTTTTGAACATCTATAACGGTAGAAAAAAGATCAAAATTCTCATTCAACGCAAAGTTCAAACCCTTGTTTAAAAGACTAACTTCATCATTACTCAATGGTATCCCTGAAATATTGATCACATTACTATTTTCAATATTTAAGTGTCCATCTTTCTCTTTTTCTCTTTTTGAGTTTTTTCTTTTGGCCGAGCGCCTTGTTCTTTTGAATAGTTTTTTGGGGCCTTAGATTGGTATGATGATGATGATTCATATCTCCGTGTATAGGAGGTTGATGGTCTATTGTCCTGTTCTTCTAGGTCACGTGCATACCTCTCTGTATCTGCGCCGTTAGAGAAAGAGACAGACGATGGACGTCCTTCAATATCTGAAGTATCAGACATACTAGACATATCAGATCTGTTTTTCAAAATGGATTTGTTAGGGGTAGATTTATTTGGGTTTTCTCTCTCTTTGTATGAATATCTCTTCTGGTTTTTAGTTTTATTGGCATTTCTGTGTGGCACAGGCTTTTGCCACATATACATTTGATTATGTACATAGTCAATTTTGTCCCTCTCATATTTCTTCTGTTTCTGCACCATTAAATCCTGTTCAATATTTTTAATATGTTTGCCCAATTTCTCATCACAGCTGTCAAACTCATCCATGTCTTGTAAGTCATTTAGATTACGTTGTAGGTCAGTCACTGCCTTAGATGTTATTTTCTTCTCTTCTGTTTTATGTTCTATAATTAAGTCAATAAGTTTGAAGGAACAGTCATCGAGGAGTCTGACCCATTTGTTCTCAAACTCTTTTGATGGGAACCCAAATGATGGTGTTTTTGTGATCCTCAGACCCCTCGGTAAACGTTTTACCAGCCGGTAATTTTCTAATGTTGTTATGTCCCACCATAAGCGTATATCTGTTGATAATGCCTTTTCAAAATTATTGAAGAACATCGGTAAATCAATATCTTCATTATCAATGGGAAGTGTTAGACCTTCAAATACTTGTGCTGCTTTTTTGCTGCGTTTTTAGTTATCTGTGCAGTTACAGTATGTGCATAAGACATAGATTTGTGTTGACTTGTGTCTGAGTCCTCTGATTGGCACTCCATGGCCTGTCTGTCACCATATATTGAAAATATACAAAAATTCAAATCCAAAGAGGAAAAACACTTAGAGTCCTAGGGTCCCAAAATAATCTCATAGAGATCCTGAACAGGTCATGAGCTACTATATGTATATATAACTGCAGGGTAAAAGAACAATGTTCTATAATAGTGCTATTAATGACCAAGGATGATGACGATATAAACAATCTTGATTGAAGAAGGCTAATAAACGGTAGGTTTTAGAGACAAGTGAGTGCTGGGGTATGCAGGTGGGCGTACATTGAAGACATGTATATATAGTACACATTAGGGTCAGCTTACGGATATACCGGTGTAACGGGTATTCCACCCCACCCAATCGCAGAGATAGTGTGGGTGCGGAGAACATACAGTGTTACCAGGTGTGGTGCTTTACCTGTTAGGCTCACAGGAGGGCTGAGCTTCCGCCACGGGGAACCTGGGGCAATTATAGTAATAATAAGTGTAACCTCGTACTCGGTGCAGCGCCTCCACCTGCGACGGCTCCCACCACAGGGGGAGTAATCCTCGCAGGACAATATACAAATACTCGCACACCTTAAGTATGATAACCAATAATGTTTACTTAGGAACATCAGATACATATACCATCAACATAAATAACAGGTGTCCCTCCCTAGAGGAGACACTACTACGGCATCTCATAGAACACAACTTCCTCCCACTGGATGATCCCACCCATGTCCAGTGACCCACACAATATGTCCCTTTAAATGATATGGATATGTGTGTGACTGCGCAGCCACTAGTCCCGTGTGAGTACTCGGTTGGTGCACTTATAACGATACCTGCCTGGTGCGGCGGCACCTGGCGTTAAAGGATCTTCTCAAAGGATCAAACGAGCTCCCACACGACATTCAGGATCCACCCACGTGGTGATCCGTCAGGGGCGATCCCACCCTGAAAATAGTCCAGCTCTCTTTAATGCGGGGAGACTTCAGCCCAAGTCTCTCAGCAGGAACCGCAGCGTCCGCTGTGTCCCTACTAGCAAACGGCTAATGGGGCAGGGTCCCTAACCTAGGGCCTGTCCCTATAGCACTCAGCTACTGGTGACTCAGGGCTATCTGGGGCCTAGGGGAATGCTGGCCTAGTGCAGTGACTCCTGCACCCTACCTTCTTCCCTTAGCTGCTCCGGTCAAACAATAACTAACTGCATAGAGCCCACGAAATGTATCTATCTCCCTCCTGGGGAGATACTGTAGCCCTATTGGCTCCCTATGTGGCTCTGCCCCTGTGCACCCTGGGGGCTGCTACTCTTGCGAGCTATTCTCCCTTGCGGGGGCCTCGCACGCATTTCTTTTGCGCATGCGCCAACCTCTGTAGTGGCCGCCGGCTATCCCAACCTGTTGTGCATGCGCAACTACATTGAAGATGGCGGCGCCATGCTCGGGAACCGCTGGGGACTCAGAGACACCGAAAGCGCTCCCTGCAATGGCCCCCACCCTCCCAAAGCGCTGGCTGGTCTGTCGTGTGACCCTCGATAGCGGAGGTAAGAGGAGGGGGAGTCGCGGGACAAGGGGACCTGGCTACACCAGTTTAAATCCACAAATAAATCAAACCTATTGGGGATACTATTTGGAGAAAATGATAAACCTTTGGCTAAAAGTGATATGTGATATGGAGTGAGTGTATGTGATGAAAGATTGTAAATACCATAATTGGTAGGTTCGGCTTCCATCATTCTCATTTTCTTCTGTCCTTGCTTCTTTGCTCCTCCTCTGGCTCCCCTGAATCTCGTTTTCTTCTGGGTTGTTGTTGGGACTGTTTCTCCCAAAGTGGATACTTCTTCTCCTTTTCTCTTTGCTTTAAAAAAGGTGGATTTGTTGGTTCTATTTGGTGAAACAGTACTTGTATGATTAGAACCCTTAGGGGTATTCTTTGATTTTGCACCTTCCCTTAGTCCCTCCGCACCTTTCTCTTGGGTTTCCCCATTACCCTCACAATCATCTCTCAATACAGAGAAGTGATTGGAGGTAGAGCAATTTGCAGAGGGAGTTTTTGAATTCTCTTTCTTATCCATCCTAGCTTCTTTAATCAATGTAATAATTTCCTTTTTCTCTTTCTCATTTGATATAGGTTTTTTATGATGTTTAGTGTCTCTATTTTCATCCCTATAACCCGAATTGGATCTACCATATCTATGGTGTTGGTGAAAATCTTTTTTCCTTCTCCAATTCCTTACTCTATTATTAGCATAATCATCTTTGTCACGTTTAAGTTTTGTTGTTTTCCTCTCAATGATTTCTTTCTCAAATGCTATCACCCTCTTATGTACCATTTCATCCAGTGAGATGAATTCTTCCGTACCTTCAAATGGATACCACACATCCAAAGGGACACAATGACCATATTGACATAAGTACCATAGTTTGATCACTCAAATATTTTGGGGGTTCATCCGGAGGTCTGGGTTGAATGCTTTTGCATTCCCTCCGGGCTATGGTCATATGCCTGGTCATTGAAGGTCGCCTTATATCATATACACTATGTATTTATGCACTTTCAAATTAATTCTAAACGCACTCATGGTTAGCTATATCAGTTCTTTAATTTACTAGCTTTGGTCAGGATATAATAGAGGCGCTACTTCATTGTTGTTTGACACAATGACCATATTGACATAAGTACCATAGTTTGATCACTCAAATATTTTGGGGGTTCATCCGGAGGTCTGGGTTGAATGCTTTTGCATTCCCTCCGGGCTATGGTCATATGCCTGGTCATTGAAGGTCACCTTATATCATATACACTATGTATTTATGCACTTTCAAATTAATTCTAATATTGTAAATGTATATAAATGGTCAGTTTATAGGGTACACAACAATAATTATTGTTGTGTCCGGTTTTTATTCACAAATAGTCATATTAATATTTCACTTAGCACACACATTATAGTTATACATTACACAAGCAACACATAATATAATTACTTATTTAGTGTATATCAAATATAGCTAGAATATTATAATATTCTCTTTTATGTGACATATACATAACACTCACACACATAGGTCAAGATACAATTATATCACCACATTTAATATTTATTTTTATTTTTCACATTTACCACATATTTTTACACATGATATAGTTATATATATATATATATATATATATATATATATATATATATATATATATATATATATATATATATATATATATATAACTATATCATGTGTAAAAATATGTGGTAAATGTGAAAAATAAAAATAACTATATATATATAGTTATTATGTACAATATACAATCATATGTTCTGGCACACCATGTTTCTTTCTGTCCTTGCTTCAAATCCATCTGCTGCGGCTCCTCTGGCTCCCCACTCGAATCGACAAGCCTGGTACTCATATTAATGTTCCATTATGTTATACTTGGTATATTGAATGTATGTACTGTGAAGGTTACCAGGGAAAATCTATTAACCTATTTTTTGGGTTCAATTCCTGTTTCTATTATCGGATTGAAAATATTTAAGAGTAGGGATTGTGACAATTATCATTAGTAATTATTATTGTTTTGAATATACTGCTACAATATCTATTCAGATATATATATATATATATATATATATATATATATATATATATATATATATATATATATATATATATATATATATATATATATATATATAGTACTTCTCCAGATCCTAAAAATCTCAATTAACTCAAATTATAAGTGCTAGTTTTAAATATACATCTGTTGTTGTTTAGTTCTGGGTATAGTAATTTGAGACCAATATATATATTGAACAGGTTGTTTATTATTATCATTATTAATTTGTTATATATATTTTTTTCACATTTTTTTTCACATTTTTTTATTTATAAGATTTTTTTACTAATCTATACTATATTTTTTTCCTCTTTTGATTTATTATATCAATGGATTATGTAATTAAAGGTTAATTATGTCTTTGAGAATAATTTACTATCGATATGTGATTCTAATTAGATTCACTCAAATTGCAGTCTTCATTTTTGTTACAAATCTGGATCGCTACTCTGGTAACTCAGTGGGGTCCTCAAAATACTGTATAATTGTTATACATAATGTTAAATTGTATATCTATGTGTATAATTAATTAGTCAATTTGTACAAATATCTCCCTATAAATATCGTGAAGGGGCGTTTAGTGGGTAAACCAAGATGAAGTCATCATCGATGACGAAATGCGTAGGGCGTGGTTTCATTGTTGCTGCCATTTGCCCATGAACCTTGCCGCTATCAGACGTGAGAATTAAGCTCCTGTGTGTCTGACACGGCCCCGGCATCAACACAGAGGATTTCCAAGTATTGGTTTCCGGAGGGACCTTTCTCGCCGAGCACAGAATAGGAGCAATTCCGTTTCCGGCTATACGAAGGAGGGTCATGTGAGGACGCCACTGCCTCGAGCCTGACTGAGAGGACCGTGTTGCTGGCACATGAGAGCCTATCTCATACATGCTTTTAATTGCAATACCTTTGTGAGTGGGCATTTGTTCGATTTTATGTTTATGTTACGTTAATGCACTAGGTGTGCGCCTGTTTTTTCTCTTTTTTTCATAGATTTGGTCAGGGATTGGTGATCCCTTTGAAATGGGCTGCAGTAACCTAGATGCTATTGACATTGGAACAGGACTTTGTTTTTTCAAGGGTTTTTCTTCATTTTTTCATTTATTATTCTCATTATTTTTAATATAATTTTATTAATTATTATCATTTTTATATATATTTTTTTTATTAATTCATCAGTATTAAATAGTGTTAATATAAGTATCTAGAATTAACTTATATCACTTTTGAGATTACAGGTTTTTATCATTGTGTATTAGCCACTATCACACCGCCCCACTAAACGCACTCATGGTTAGCTATATCAGTTCTTTAATTTACTAGCTTTGGTCAGGATATAATAGAGGCGCTACTTCATTGTTGTTTGTTTTTGATATATATATATATATATATATATATAATATATATATATTATATATATATATATATATAAAAACAGAAAACTACAATAAGCGCAATCACAATAAGACTAATAATGATATTTACCACACATATAGGAGGGTATACTACCTCACATTCTAACTTTCCCTGATTAAGTCTGCAGCCAAAAGGTCTACCGCTCCACGGGCTGGTATAGAAGGATATCCAAACAAGAGTGACCTAGGCGCAAGTAAAAACAAGAAAGACAAACATAGGGTAATACGTTCAAACAATTTGTCTGCCAGAGGGTACGATATGCACTTACAGCAGATAGAATATAATCAGGCCTTGTATCCACTCTGGGATCAGGAACAATAAATGAAGATCTGGAACAGCCAGCAGCAACTCATCTACAGGAACCGTATCCTCGTGTGAAGTGTCACATATAGGAAGAGAAGTGGGACACATACATAGTGTAACACAGTTTATTATAAAATTTAATAAAAAAGACAATAAGTAAAATACTCACACTTTGTGAGTTTGGGTAAAAGCGTTTGAGAACTTAGAGCTTCTCACACTCATCAAGGGTAGGATACCTATTTTAGTCTCTGGTTTTAAATATATATGTGTGTGTGTGTGTGTGTGTGTGTGTGTGTGTGTGTGTATATATATATATATATATATATATATATATATATATATATATATATATATATATAGTCTGCTACTGTAATCCAAAAACCACAATTAGTAATAATTAGATTTTAGTCTCCTAACCAACAAGATTGTCTTTGGGAATCTACAACCAAGATTATCATTATATAGACCTGGTACAGATATGTTGTGCACGCTAGTACCGGTCCTTGCAGTCTACATCTACTACTAACCCCATACTTTTGAAATGAAACAGTTTATTTCTTTGTATTGGACAAATGTCCCCCAAATAGCTATTACGTTTCTATATCCCTATCTAACAGGGACTTATCACTGTTTGAGAGAAACTGTCTCTAAATCCAGCAGTGTGCTGGTTAATTGCACACAGGAAATCAACAAAATTTCACCTGGATGATTAGGATTCTTAGAAGAGCCTGATGGGAGAAACAGGAGAGAGATTTCCTTAGCTCACATTTACTGTAGCTGACATAAGGAGAAGGAGGGTTGCAGAGATTTCCTTAGCCCGCAACTGGGCTGACCAGAGGAAAATGTGTTGTATTGATGCACACAAAAGGACTGAATGCTGACAGGGTCTTTTATTTTGTTTGTTTTTTGTATGTTTTGCCTTGTTAAAGGAACAGGTGCAATAAAGTCGGTATTTAATTTCACCCTAATCGGTCTCCATTAAATGTACCTCTGCACACATCTCTTACACATACTGTACAGTTAGGTCCGGAAATAATTGGACACTGATACAAGTTTTGTTATTTCGGCTGTGTACCAAAATAAATTCAAGTTACAGTTAAATAATGAATATGGGCTTAAAGTGCAGTATATCAGCTTTAATCTGAGGGAATTCATATCCAATTTGGAGGAAGGGTTTATGAATTACATCTCTTTAATAAAGAAAAAGAGGGGGCTACTCTTTAATATGTACAGTAGCCCCCTCTTTTTCCAGGGACAAAAGTAATTGGACAATTGACTCAAAAGCTGTTTCATGGACAGGTGTGGGCTATTCCTTCATTATTTCATCATCAATTAAGCAGGTAAAAGGTCTGGAGTTGATTCCAGGTGTGGCATTCGCATTTGGAAGCTGTTGCTGTGAACCCACAACATACAGTCAAAGGAGCTCTCAATGCAAGTGAAACAGGGCATTCTTAGGCTGCAAAAAAAAAAGAAAATCCATCAGAGAGATAGCAGGAACATTGGGAGTGGCCAAATCAACAGTTTGCTACATTCTGAGAAAAAAAGAACGCACGGGTGAGCTCTGCAACACAAAAATGCCTGGACGTCCACGGAAGACAACATTGGTGGATGGTCTTGGATCCTTTCCATGGTAAAGAAAAACCCCTTCACAACATCCAGCCAAGTGAAGAACACTCTCCAGGAGATAGGCATATCATTATCCAATTCTACCATAAAGAGAAGACTTCACGAGAGCAAATACAGAGGGATCACCACAAAGTGCAAACCATTCAGAAGCCACAAGAATAGACAGGCCAGATTAGACTTTGCCAAACAATATCTAAAAAAGCCAGCCCAGTTCTGGAACAGCATTATTTGGACAGATGAAACTAATATCAACCTGTACCAGAATAATGGGAAGAAAAAAGTATGGAGAAGGCTTGGAACGGCTCATGATCCGAAGCATACCACATCATCTGTAAAACACGGTGGAGGCAGTGTGATGGCATGGGCATGCATGGCTTACAATGGCACTGGGTCACTAGTGTTTATTGATGATGTGACAGAAGACAGAAGCAGCCGGATGAATTCTGAAGTGTATAGGGATATATTGTCTGCTCAGATTCAGCCAAATTGAGCAAAGTTGATAGGACGGCGCTTCACTTTGCAGATGGACAATGACCCAAAACATACTGCGAAAGCCACTCAGGAGTTTTTTAAGGCAAATAAGTCAAATATTCTGCAATGGCCGAGTCAATCACCTGATCTCAACCCGATCGAGCAAGCATTTCACTTGCTGAAGGGGATGGACATTCTAACTTATGAGGAGAGGCTAGCTAAATTAGATTTATTTACATTAGAAAAGAGGCGTCTAAGAGGGGATATGATAACTATATACAAATATATTCAGGGACAATACAAGGAGCTTTCAAAAGAACAATTCATCCCACGGCAGTACTAAGTACTCGGGGCCATCCCTTAAGGTTGAGGAAAGGAAATTTTACCAGCAACGAAGGAAAGGGTTCTTTACAGTAAGGGCAGTTAAAATGTGGAATTCATTACCCCTGGAGACTGTGATGGCAGATACAATGGACATCTTTTTAGATGGGAAAGGTTTACAGGGATATACCAAATAAGTATAAATGGGAAGGATGTTGATCCAGGGATTAATCCGATTGCCAATTCTTGGAGTCAGGAATGAATTAATTTTTCCCCTTAATGGGGTTTTTTGTTTGCCTTCCTCTGGATCAAGAAGGAAAAACGACAAAAGAAACAGCGCAAAAAAAACTCATAGTGTAGTATATAAAATTATATTGTGATAAAACAGGTGAGTATTGCACGTACATCAGATTAAAAATTACTAGCAGAACATGTATATGGACATGTTACCAATCAGCAACATATGGTGGGTTAATAACGATCAACGATCCGGCAGCAGTCAGGGGTCTGAGGCAGGCAAAACAACAAGAGGCTTCCAACAGGAGAAAAGGTAGGTAGGAGGCTATGTAAGGTACTTCCTACCTTTTCTCCTGTTGGAAGCCTCTTGTTGTTTTGCATACCTCAGACCCCTGACTGCTGCCGGACTTCTCTGACTCTCTCCTGCCCTGACGCCGGAACTGTGACCACGACCATCCTTCCTCTCTCCTTCCCTGACTCCGGAACCAGACCCCACTAGTGTAAGGATTCTGGATTTAAATCTCAGAACTATCCCTTCTGGTTGCTGTGTCCACGCCGTGCAGCAGCTGATTTCCATCTGGGCGAGTGGAGCGGTGCTGGGACTATTCACAAGAGAAGCGAGAGGAGATTCCATCCGGTGATCGTTATTAACCCACCATCTGTTGCTGATTGGTAACATGTCCATATACATGTCCTGCTAGTAATTTTTAATCTGATGTACGTGCAATACTCACCTGTTTTATCACAATATAATTTTATATACTACACTATGAGGTTTTTTTGCGCTGTTTCTTTTGTCGTTTTTCTTTAGTCTTGGTCTGTGGAGCGATTCCACGAAATCAGAAGCACAACCTCACAATTAAAGTAACAGGTTTTTTAAATATATATATATTTTTTATATATCACTTAATATTCACCATTAAGCACTTTATTCACGATTATTAGAGCGCAGTTCACTATTTGTTTCTATCTGGATCAATAAGTAAGTATAGATATAGGATAAAGTATATGTTGTCTAAATTTAGCATAGGTTGAACTGGATGGACCTATGTCTTTTTTCAACCTCATCTACTATGCAACTATGTATATAACTATGTAAGAATGCTTCCAGCCACGTTGGTGAAAATTTGAAGAATTCATATTTTTCAATTATATTGTCGTACAGTATATCTCTGCTAAAGTCGCCTTCTTATCTGTTCTAGCATTAATTGCAGAAAATATGAGAAATGCTTCACTACATTGTGGTTTGGTAGAAGGACTTGACATGACTTGACTTGACATGATGTCAATTTAGCATGTGCAGAGATAGCAATGTAGAATAACGGGACAAGCATTGTTAATGCTGTGGAGATTTTAATTATGAAACGCCTAAATTTGATAATGTCTTCAGCGAGCAAGGTCAATTTACAATGGATGCCTGTAGTGGCCACTCTTTTTATGTAGTTTTTAAACACCTGCAAATTGACTACACACAATTCACTGGTTGCCCTGTGCAAAGGAATTCCCTATTGCCATCTGGCGGAAACACGCAGAACTGCACCCAAACAAATCACAATCACAGTAATCATGGAAATCAACAACGGTAAACAGGTGTGTGATTGAAAACCTTCACGCAAGATTAATGAGTAGATGCCGCACGGAATACAGCAGACTTTACGAAAATGGCACCGAGAAATGATCGCAAATGGCTGATGCATCTGTAGCCTAGCCTCTGGCCGCTACTACTGCCTGTGGGTCCTAAAAGTTTAAGTCTTGCTAGGGACAGGAACTGGAGGGGTTAGAATATTTCATGAGGACCTAGTGTGCTATTGCAGACCTGGATATATTTACGGTATCCAGGGGCGGGTCTAGCAACAGCGTGAGCCAGGGGGAGGATACTAATTGGGTCCTATGTAAATGTATGATGCCTATCAGTATCAAACCTGCCCTATTATGGGGCAGGGTTATAAGCCCAACCCCAGTGAACATATATATTGGCACTCAGACAGAAATCAGTGTCTCTCTTCCCTCCCCTTGGAGTGACAACAGCTACCCTGTATCCCATAAGGTGATACAGGAGGAGCACAAGAAGGAAACCTAAATGGACCTCAAGCCTTAAGGTAACCTTCCAGGGAATGTGGACTGCTGTACATTCTGGAATATGCAATAAACATCCATTGAACCATCCAAGTGTTGGAGTCACTAACTTGGGATAAGAGAAGTGTCAGCATGGACCATCCTACAGACACAGGATCCTCGCTGACAGGAGGCGCCTCCAACTACAAATAAGTTACCCTGAAAGCCTGTCCTGATTCTCCCCACACCATCGCGGAGCAACTCAGAGCCCTCCAGTTGCCTCACAGGTATACACAGCACTAGGAAACATACAGGAAGAAACCCAATCTCACAGAGGGTGGGGGTAAACTTTATATACTGTTGGAGTTAGGGAGGGATTTATGCTGTTTTGATCCCAAAAGGGATATATTTTAGAACATATGGACATATCTTTGTGTAATTTTCTCTAAAAAAGAATCATGATATTTATTTAAAAATGGTCTTTTGGGTTTAGCACCCATTCCTTGTGACCTAGATCCCAATGGAATAAAATCCCTATTGAGAATAGAAGAACACTCAAGATAATACCAGATTTGCATTTCTATGGAGTCTTCGACTATCAAGAGGACTACTTTCGATACTATTAAACTTACTAAAAACATAAATGTTTCTAGTGAATCCCTGTTTACTAATAGATCACTTTTTATAATTACAATTCTTTTGATTACAATTGTATACTGTAATATTAGTATAATTCTCCTTATCTCGACTACATTTGTTTGAATTTTTTTCAACCATTTAATTTTGAAAACTCTCCACAATTTTATTGATCAAATCATTGAGCTGCGCAAAATGTTCATTATCCATATTAAATATACTACCATAAATCTCCTGGACAGATGCAATGTAAACATTTGTTTCAATTTATCCTTTCTAAACTTAATTAAAAGTCTAATAAATGAGTGAGCAATCTTCTAAAATAGTATTCTACTCCTCTGAGAATTTCTCATCTATATGGAACTTTGGGGATTTCATGATCATTAATCCGCCCGAGATCCATTTCTTGTCTAAATACTTTTGTTGAGAGATCATGTCCCACCAGTATTTCATTTAGTCTTGATTTTCACCAAATTTAAAAATGGATTCATTACCTGTGGGGGGTTTTTTGAAGTGAAACTTCCTTAGTGGCACCTCATTCAAACTAGGGCAAAAAAGAATTGTGGAGACAGAAATGAAACGGATGTGACGTCAGTGCTGGCACTTGAGGCCGGGCTGTGTTCTGGCTCAGCCCGACCCCAACACTGACATCACACCCGCTCCACAAATCAGATGCGGCGGCGGCGGCGATAGCCGCCGGCGCCGCTCCTAATGGCCCCCGCTCCCCCCACACGGCCGCAGACATATGCGGCGGCGGCGGCGATAGCCGCCGGCGCCGCTCCTAACGCTACTATACGTCCCAGTGACGTCAGGCGCTGGTGGGGGAACTCCGTCAGCTGTCTGAAGCTGCTCCGGTCCCACCGCTGTTATTCCTCTTATGTCAGAAGCATACAGACTCCTCTGTCACCCTGCAATGTGACACATACACACAATGACACACACACACTTACTCTGACGCACACACACACACTGACTGACACACACACACACTTACTCTGACGCACGCACACACTCTGACGCACGCGCACACACTCTGACGCACGCGCACACACTCTGACGCACGCGCACACACTCTGACGCACGCGCACACACTGACGCACGCACGCGCACACTCTGACACACACTGACACACGCACGCACACCCCAGTGATGTACCGAACACCGCCCCTGAATGATGTGCCTATTCCTTCCCCCCCACTGTGAGCTCCCCCACCCGCTCAACATTCATGATGCTGGTACTGCTGCCAATAAACACATACACACACACACACTGACGCATGCACACTTTGACGCACGCGCACGCACACTGACTGTCACACATACGCACACACACTGACTGACACACATACGCACGCACACTGACTGACACACATACACTCACTGACCGACACAGAGAGACATTCACACAACACAGAGAGAGAGAGACATACACACACACACACACACACAAAATGACTGACACAAATACACACACTGACCGGTACAGATACATACACTGACCGGCACAGATACATACACTGACTGACACACACACACACAAACAAACACATACATACTCACTGACTGACACACTGACACATGTGTGCCGAGCACGCGCGTTATAAGTCAATTTCTGTGACAAAAGTCAATGAAGTTTCACTTACTATGCGCGTGCACAGCACACACAGCTTTTTTTTTATCATACTACTAATCTCACTAAATGTATTCACAAATTGACTTACTACAGTATATTGTTTTTTTGTTTTTTTTTGCAAGATTTGAATATAATGTGTTACTGGTGGCTGCTAATTTAAATGGCACACTCATACTAAATACATTTGTTGCACTTTTTATATATTTGTACTACTGGATTATTTACACATTACCATTAGTTTTCTATTGTCACTTTATGTGATTTAATTCACATTTTTTTTTATTATTGAGTATGCAATCATTCATATATTTTCTGATATAGACATATATACACACATACACTTTTTATTATTGTTTATTTGGATTGTTTTACATACATTTGTTTTACAGCTTGTTTTACTTTTGTCTGCATGGAAATGTTTCACATTTGTGTAACATTGCTTTCTACTTTCAATCCCCTAAAGTTTGATTTAACCTCTTTTTTCTAGTCCCTTAGCCGTATTTTCTAGTATAATGTTACTTTATTTAATATGGAAGGTAGAGAAAAGAATGACAAAGAAATGTGTGAGAGGATAAGGAGACAAAAAGTAAAAATAAGGGAGACAATAGTATATTGCATGTGATCTATTTATTAAGCTGAAATGTATGCCATGAAAATGAAATGTGATACGTTTGGTGTTTTTGTAATGCAAATCCACCCTGTGTAAAATATTAATTATAACTTAATACCATTGCTAAAACATGCAGGCAAGAACATCAATATCACAAAATGAAAAGTAGAACAAAGGGAGAAAATAATGTGGTAAGTAAATCTAAATTTATCTGTCTGCCATATCTCTTGGGTAGATTGAATCCCAAATTAATTCTAATTGGCATTGTTAGAGCTACAGATGGAGCAATAACTGAAACAAACATAAACAGATGCATTCTGTATACTGTATCTGGGACTCATCTAGCAATTAGCTATTCCACTGTCTGAGGAGCATGTAACACACAGTTGTGTTTGTGACAAAAGTCAACTTTTTTGTATTTATATTATTAAAACTAACATGTACAGTAATAAAGTAATACATTCCAGTAATAAAACGATAATACCTTTTGACTATTTAAGTAGACAAGCTGAAAAATATTTTATTATTATTTTTTTTTTTTACTTTGCTTGTAAACTTGCTGGACTCCAAGTAGTCAAACAAGAAAGGACAAATTCCTCTTTCACTAAAGGCACAGGTGCGCCGACGAGTATTCTAAAACTTGCCTTGGAAAATCTGGGGCTATCACCAACAAGACCCAGGCACATGCTGGGTACATGCTGCAACATTTCAGTGACATTTCTGCAGATAGACTAATGGCCCATCGGATTAACACAGCGGGGGTCCCTGGCAGTCCCATTCAAACTGTTCATTCAAACGGAACTACTTAAAGGTAATATGGTAAGACCCATACACTATATATACTACAATATCAGACATCTGTAGTCTAATTTGAGACATCTAAAGAAAGATTTGATGTACGTATGGGGATTCCATATACAATAGATACAAGTAATAAGTGAACACAAAAATAAAATCTTTTTATTTTATTGAAGATAATCCACATTCAGTAAGTAATTGCATTAACGGTTGAACACTTTTTCTTTTATTGTTTTATTTTGTAATTGTATGGGGTTTGTTTTAAACTTGTTCTTTATTTGAAATGTTATGTTTTTTAATGTGTATATTTGCTCACACATCCATTACAAGAACAGGAAAGGGGAGGGACACTCCCACTTGTGATGCTAACCAGGAGCAGACAATTACTTTGTGCGTAATAAATCAATAAATATCTTCATTGCATAAGACAGTTCATGAGACCCAAGAATCCGAATAGTCCACCAGCAGCAGATGCACCGCCGTTTTTCCTGCAATTTCACACATCCATTAACCTGATTTTCAATTGAGCATACCTTGAATCACCTGAAATATCAGTTTGACTCATGTTTCTTATATTGGGAACACTATATAAAAACAGAGTGTAGCCCTATGAGCCATATCCCTGAAGAAGCATATTGCGAAACGCGTTGGACTGAGCCTCACAGACCACCGTAAATTCTCTGTGATGCGTGGAATCCAAACTTGCCTGTTTGTTTCCGGCTCCTGTGAGTACTTCTGAACAGATGCAAATTCACCCGGAGGAGACCACTGCCAATCCAATCTATCTTGGCTTTGGCAGACTCTTTTTGCATGCGGACCAGGAGAGGGGAGGACCGAGACAATCATATGCGGAAAATCTGTTTAAAATGTGCATTTGAAAGAAGCGTTTGTGAGTGCATCTATTTTTATGCCAGTCTGTTTTATTTAAACTTTATTATGCCATGGCATTTTTTCCTTCTAATTTCTATCAAGATGTAACCATCATCCGAGAATTATAAGAGCATATACTGTAAGAGCATTATAAGAGCTAATCTCCATTTGTATGGCCCGATGCATAAATCTACAATACAAGAATTTATGTAAGTGCCCCTTATTATTATTTGGACGCTCTGATATTTGTGCTCAGTAATATACTGCTGTTGTTTCTCCTGGTTTTTTTTTCAGATTTGATTATTCTACTGTGTCTACATGCCAGGGCTTTTCTTGCTCCATCTTTCTTAGGGACCGACTCAATATGAAAACTGCTATGTACAGTAAGATGAAGTATATTGAATCAGAAATGGTTAAATGATTAAAATAATGTTTTTTTTCCTCTGATCCTGACCTAATCTCTTTAGTTATAACACCATAGTCACTCATATAACTAGGTACAGTATTACAGTTTTAGGTTTAAACCAAAAACTACAGAAAAAACACCACTGATAATTTTGTACATCATGTTAAAACCGATAACAATAAATTATGCTTAATTTTTGTTTTTAAAGTTCCATCTCTTTTAGCAGTCCAGCCATAGGTAAAAGACCAGGCATCACAGGGACGAATGGGGGAAAAAAGGTGCGCTGATAAATATTAGTTCCCATGGTATGCCCATTTAAAAAATATATATTAACACTGATAAGTTCTTATTTTTATTTAAAATAAATATAAATACCACTAAATCAAAAAATAAATTCAGATTTTATTTGAAAAATTAAATACAGAAACCTGAAATGCCTATACAGATGTAGCATCTTCAATCAGCATCCACAGGACATCTGCTGGTGAACTGTGGACCAAGAGTTGAGCGTTAATGGCGCAGGGGGAAAGGGCCTATCAGGATTAACACAGTAGGGAACCCTGCTTATAAATGGTACTCCCACTGTGTGAATCCTACCGGACTGCATCAGTCTGTAAAAGATACTGTACACATTGAGAATAGACCGAATCAGTCACTCTCCTTGTGCTACAGTACCAATAGTTACTTTAGTGCTATATGTATCATATTGTCAATTGAGTTGAGTAGCATTTGAAGCAGCAGGGTGTACATACTGTATCACTGGATATTTGTTTTCATTCACTTTGCCATTTACACCACTTTACATTCAACTGCGGACTTCTTGGGTAGAGGGAAGATACTGTCTCTTGTTTGTCCAGTTTGCAGATTACAATCACACAATTGTGTGTCACACCCTATAAGTGATTCATCTACCAATTAAGTGTGCACTAGGCAACATTATACTAGTACCCACTCAGTAACATCATCTACTCTACCCTTAGCCCATAGAACACCACTCATTGGGGGAGTACTGTA
Organism: Ascaphus truei; assembly: GCF_040206685.1. Lineage (NCBI taxonomy): Eukaryota > Metazoa > Chordata > Amphibia > Anura > Ascaphidae > Ascaphus > Ascaphus truei. The sequence continues at coordinate 379,226,584 of NC_134483.1, forward strand.
TTCACAGACTTCCTACCTGATAATGGATTTAATATAGTTCAATTATCTTTCTATACTATTGATCAGGGTGTCATACTGCATCTAACATAGGATCTTCAGTGTTAGCCTATTGTACGTCTTTTTTAACCACCATTATTTTAGAATGTATGATCATTAAATATTGCTTTAATTAATTCATTAATCATTCAGTTTAGGAGGTTGAGTGCTATTAGTTGGTTTTCTGTTATCTCACATTATCATAATTAACCTACCCATCAGCAACCCTCCCCTGTCATTTGCTCAAAACTTGTGATGCTTGTGCTCCCACGCACAAGCCAAGACAAGGGGGGGGACCGGTTAGCGAAGTGGGGAAGCTGCAGGAGACTCGAGATAAGGGATTAGTTGCTGCACAGCTGGGGAGCGTTGCTGGTAGTCATGTGAATGTGCCGCACGCAGGAGAATGCATGCACTCTCAGACACCACCGCGGGGGTGTGAGTTATGCCACTAGTGAGGAGCAATGAGGAGGTAGAGTCCAGAGTACAAGGTCCCAATAGAATGACTTCCTGGAGGATGTCCAGCCTCCTTAAAGGCATTGTGCCAGTAACTGAAGAGTGCAGCAAAACTAAATACAAAGTAAGGGTTCTTTAGTTGAATGCTTTGGCCAAAGTATTGTAAGCCTGCTACCATGTCAAGGTAAACCCTAATCAGCAAGTTAAGAAAGGAGGAATGTCCCAGTCTTCCAGTAATCCAAAGGAGGGGAGTAAGGGTCCCAGAGGAAGTCCAGGCAGGGACAGCATGTGATGGCAGGCACACGAAGATTAGAGTACTGGGGTAATACTTTGCAGGACCTAGGGCAGGTAGCAACTGACTGTTATTTAAAGGGCAGCGGCAGCTGATAGCAATGAGAGTCAGAGTGAGGCTTACTTCCTGTCAGGAGGAAGAGGGCAGGATTTGCCACTAAGCAAGATGGCGTCGCTTGCTTCAGAATGCTTGAAGTCACTTCTTGTAGAGAAGACAAGGCAGGGGCGGAGCGGAGGCGCGGCCTCTGCGGAAACAGGAAAGGGTTCCGGATACAGACAAAAAGCAGATAATTTTGCTAGAAGGCGGCGATCAGAAGTTCAACAGGTAACAAGGGAACACACCGCAGGGGGCGTGTTCCCTGAATCGTCACAAAACTATTAACCTGAAGCGTTGTTTCGCCATCGTGTTTTAGAATTTAAATAGCCATGAATGCGCATGTCGATTGAACTGATTGTATCTTTATGCAACTCTGGAAATACAGATGTAGCAGCCGTTATTGCTCCTTCTGGTGCATTGCAGTGGAACACACATAACGCACAAGCACGAACAAATGGCATTTCATACTGTAGCATTAGACGTACGCCTTAAATGTACGAGACTACTGCGCTATTGGATGCACGCCAGTGGAGGTTTTAATGTATAAGAAGTCCCACAATTTAGCTAATGTGAGAGAAATCACATAATATGTAGTGGCATCATGTGGGAAAACAACCAATTAGATTGCCGATCTGGTTCCGATTACTATTGATGATGTATGAGTTTTTTTACAAAATAATTTCCACTTAAAATCATATATTAATACAGTGCCATGAAAAAGAAAATAAAGTGCACCGGAGGTAAGTATAAAGTTGTATTGAGGAACATAAAAAGCATATGTACACTTACCATGAAGTACTGTGTAGTGAGAAAGTAATTCCTTGCTAGTCACTGAACAAACTAGATGTCCAGCATACTGTAGTCCACTGCTCAGAAACTTAATATCCTGCACATTGGGATGAATCTGTTGCTGGGAGTTTGGAACGTCCGGCACTTCCTGGTTACGTCAGTGGTATTAGGTTCCAACGTGATTGGCTCTAGTGTGTCAGACAAATAAGCATTGTGAGACACGAAACAGGTGTAACGTGTGTAACGCTGTGGTGTAATGTGGCCACAACGCGTTTCACACAGTTTGTGCTTCATCAGGAGTCACATGTTAAGGTCTGGTGTCTATCTTAATATACCCTTCCCCACCCCCACCCGACATAGCAGGTGCCAATTCCAGATAATAAGAGGGAAATTAAGAACATTTGGAATTCTTCCTTTTTCTCATGAAAACATCACAATAAAATACAGTGCACTGCATATGGTGTAGAGATGTCATGCCATTTGTATGAGGACGACATTATAAATATACATATATTAGAATGATAATGACCATTATTATCAAAAAATAATAAAGGAGAACCGTTAATATTATTTATTGAGATTTTAAAAGAAATTATGAATAAATGTAAACAAAAATACACAATGGTGAATAAATTAACAAAATATGGAGAATTAATAAAGGAAAATAACAAGGGGGAAATAATGAAAAAAGTGAAACAATAAAAAGGGGAATACACTAAAAAATACTGACAGGTGAAGAGAAATGACATAACAATTCCATTCAATACTATATAAGTAAAAGAGTTGTATAATAACATATTATAGAGAAATGAAATTAACTCTTTTGATCTCAATATCTATAGTAATAAAAACAGATACATATTAGCCAATGTACAAAATTACCAAGCATCAAAAAGTAAGACAATTATAGAAACATATATATGAGGTAAAAGATCACAAGACTAATGATGGCAAATAAACCCAGATTTTATAACTAGTGGTAGATGGTGAGGAACAATAATATTGGGAAGAGGGATTTATGTGTATTGGGGAGATGGGGTGGTTATTATTTGTATTGGGGTGGCTTATTGTGTATTGGGGAGAGGGTTATGATTGCAGAAGAGAGAGAGGTGGGGTGTGGGGGAGAGAGGTGGGGCAGAGAGAGGAGAGATAAAGTGATTGGATAAACTGTGCGTGATGAGTTGTCTCTTAGATGCTACTGAGATGTTCTATAATCCTGACCCTAACTGGTCTTTCAGTTTTACCTACGTATTGTAGTTTGCATGGACATTCCAGGAGGTATACTACATGGTCTGACCAAAGGTTAAACAAGACTCTATTCTGAAGCTCTCTCCAGTGCTATTGGAGGAAAATTCTATTTTGTTATTAGACTTAAATTGGCATGCTCTGCATGTTCTGCATCCATTAAATCCTTTGCTGTGTTGTAACCAGTATACAGATTTAGTTTTCCTTTTTAGAGCACTTGGTGCCAATTTGTCTTTAAGATTACATGCCTTCCTGAAAATTATGTTAGGATTCTTGGAAATTTCTCCCCCCAGAATGGGGTCATTCCTAAGAAAGCCCCAATGTTTAGTTATAATCTTTTTGATTTCTTTTGCTTTGGAAAAACACCAGGGGGATACTGCAGGTTTGACCTATATGGCTATAGAACAGATTCCGGGCCACTGGTGGGGGGGAGATCGCAATTTGGAACTCATTAAGAGAGAATCTTTTTGGATACATCGATTGCGAACTCTCTCACCCAGAGGCCTTAACATGGAGATAGAAATTGCACCATTCCTGTAATTGTTTTTATTATGACATTAATTATGCCTTTCTTATTCCTCTCTGTGTCTCCACAGTTCCTCATAGGGTTAATGCAAATATTAGCCCTGTTTATGTAAATCATTAGGCCCTTTTGTCTCCCTTCTGTCCAATACCCCTCCATTTTATTGTGTCGCGGAGACAAATGTGTATCCATATGTTGTTGTATACATTTTTTCATTATATAACAATTTCATGTATTGGCATTAATGAATTTACATCTTTGTACTCTTTCTGAGATCCCTTGTGCAGTATCACCCTTTTAGACACCATTTTATATTTTATATTATATATTTTATATATTTTATATATATTCAAGAATTTAAAAGATTCTTTAAGATCTAGTTTGTTATTCATTTATTTCCCCCTTTTTTCCCCTCAATATTTTTTGGTGGATTGACTGTGCCCCGATTTTGACTCGCCCACAAATTATTATTATAATTATTTTAATTATTTTTTTTAATTTATTTTTGGTCATTATTTCCATGTTCCCTTTCAAGTCCCATATTTTTACATAAAGATGTGAATGTTCATTGATAATTATCCATAGAGATTGTTTAGTGTAGACCTGATAAAACAGGTGATATTTAATCCATGTTAATTGCGTAGGGTATATTAAGATGAGAGGTGGGAGGGGGCGGTACACTCCTGATGAAGCCACGCATTGGATTGGCGAAACGCGTAGAGTGATAGCTGCCCAGAAGAGGAGAGAAGAAGTGACAGAGATTGCGAGTCCCTAAACCGAAACCGGAAGTGACGTGACGCGAAGAACCGGATGTGACGCGACGCAACGCCTCAAAGAGAGACCATGAAGCAGGTAGCTGACTGTGGAGGCGTTTCACAAACCGATCGCTGACCGGAGGCAGGGGGTGATCCAGGTGTCCACGTCGATTCTCTTCCATCACATTTTAGTGATACAGTATATGCGTTAATTTAACGTTTTTATTGTAAGTTTGCATTTTTGAGTACCCTTATAAAGTTACATTTTATATGATTGGTCTGCACTATGGATATATTTCTTTTTTCATGCACCATCATCTTGCTGTGATCGGAGAATATCATCATTTCTGAACCAGAAGTTCATCATGTCATCCAAAACTGCTTTTTGTTGCCCGTAAAACACTGAAATCTTGTGAGTAGGCTGTACATAAGAGCCAAGAAATCCACAGACTTCATTCACATTATTATATTGTCTGCACTTAGATTGTTTTTGTTTTATTTCCCTTATATTCTCCCCCTTGATTGCAAACAAAATTCTACTACTTGGGGACCCGAGAAACCAGTCCGTGCCAGATGGGTTTGAGCAGGGGGTTTTAATTCATTTATTACTGTCACGTTTTTATCACGTTTTTTGATTGTCCACAAAATTGTATCACTTGATTATATATTTGATTTTCACTTTATTTATAGTGATCACTAATAGTGCTAGCGCCTATTTTCTTCACTGTCACACAGCTATTACCCTGTTCTGACAGGAAATACTTATATCACTGAACACCAACTGATAGTTAAGTATAGTTTATTGAAATACTTATCTGCGGACAGTATTAGACGTCAGGAAATCACATGCAAAAGGTATCCCAAGTGAACCCCCACACCTTGCACAGGTGCCTGGCGATTAGAATTACAAGTATACAGTATTATTTGCATATTCCTGGATACACTGCATGGTTGGCTGTTGGCCTTGTTAACAGGCAAGGCTCCGAGCCCTCGCTATCAAAACAAAGCTTAAATACCATCGTCTCAGAGAGAAGGGTGGGGCAACGCACTCACTAAAACATTAACCTTTTTGAGTCATAGCAACCTGACTTAGAAAGAGGAAGTACCTTCTGAGCTGATTGAAAAAAAGATTTAAAGTGTGTGGAGTAGACAGGAAAGGGGAAGTAAACTGTCTGAGGCTCACAATATAATGGAGATTTTAAGACTATGTAAGCATAATTACAGCAATAATAGACATATTTACTAAGAGAACAAAATTAACTCATTACATGCCTAATGTGCCTAGGCAATCAGAACCAGTATAAATCTCATTCTCCTTCCAGACCCTGCACCTCTTCTTTTTTTCCAAAAAAAAGCATTCTGATGAAATAATAGTTGATTACTGACTTTATATATCAATGCAGGTGACATGAATGACTTGGAGGAAGATCCACAGAACACCCTTGATGGTGCACTGGATAACATTGTGAGTGGGGATCAAGTCTGGGAACGTCTCATGCAAGACTACTTTCCAAGTTAGTATTTCATAATGTTATATAGTGACTTTACATCAAGTATGTGTGAAATACCGTGTATAATGATTTAAACTATTATTGTAGGTTACTATTAGGAATACAGGTGTAAAAAAGCTTAGTGTCCTTGGTGCCACTGCCATATGTGGTCACACAACTGCAGCGGTAAAGGCACAAAAGTTTAACGCTGCAGGGGTCCTATTCAGAAGCACGGACCACCCCGCAGTCCCCGGTGTCACTGACCTTTGCTTCTTCATCCACAGCGACAAGGACAGCCAGTCTTGTCACTTATGTAATTGTTAAACATCCTGACAAACACCCTGGTTACAACATAAAATTATTCATCATGAAGAATGTACATGTGAAATCTACCCCTGGAGTATGCTGGTGAAGGTATAATCTAAATTCTAGAAAGTAGAAACAATTCTAGGCGGATAATGAAATTAGCTGTCAAAAAAATATTGTGATAAATATATAGAAGTGTATAAAAATATATATTGACAATGAGTGAATAAAATTAGTATAAATAATATCCCTTAAGTTTGATAACTTAAATGCAGATCCTGGTGACAGTAGTTCTGAAATCTTCAGTGTAAGTAAAGTCATTTGTTCTAAGGGGGCAAACGTGTACAGTGTTCAGTGTTTCAATTACGTAGAGAAAATGGAACACCATAAAGTACAGTATGTCAGTGAAAATGATATGGTATCCAAAAGATGCACTCACAGTTTAAATGTAATTAAATAGAATATTTAATGGAAAATGACATACAGATGTAGTCAGCTATTTTATTTTACCTGCTGAAATGCAGAATATTGTGTCATAACTCAGAATATCACTAAATTGTCATGGGATTCAATAGAAATAACACTGAATTTGATAGAATAATCCACCACAAACACACCAGCAGGGGGAATACATCTCTATATACTGTAGTGTACAGTAGTACATTTTAATATCACATTGGCAAGTAAGATGCCACTTATAGTACACTATATCAAATATATATTTATAGCAATTGAACACAAGAAATACCCCCAACAGACTGCATATAATTGACACTAAAATCAGGTTTATACAGTGATGAATGTAATCACTCCTGACGGTGCTATGGGAAAAAGATATATGACAACAAGAAACAAACAGAACCCTTATACAGTGGCGGCCGATCTGAGTCAAAAACGGCTAGATCCGCGGTTCTCAGATTATCCCAGTTATGTGCGTTTTTTTGTCGTTTTCGCCTGAGTGAACTGCGTTATTTTAGCGCTCGTGATATTAGCATTTTATTCTCGTGGTCTGCAATACTGCAATGCCGTGTAAAAACTCAGAGGGGCATTTGCGAGCTGTTGTCTTGGAAGTCTAAAACCTTCGCGGTTCAACCTAGGTCAGTACTGTACACAGTCTGTGGGTGCGTGCGCAGTAATTGTAAATTTGCATATTTAAAGTATACATGCATTTGCAGTGCTGTTCTGCAGTACAGTACAGTGTGTCTCATTTGAAAATTGTTGAAACACATAGGCGTGTACTGTACTGTAACAGTGTCACATTTCGGCATATACAGCGCTCTCCCCTCGCTCAGGATAATTAACTGCACTGCAGGGTATTGCAACTTCTTATCTTCTGTGCGATGCAGTACATCTCTCCCACACCATTCCTTTGAACGTGTGTCTGGTTTCAATCACATTCCTGCTTGACAGCAGGAATTTACTGCGCATGCGCCTTTAAGTTCGCCCACCACTGCTTGCTTGAGTGAGTGAAAAAAATTTTTTTATTGTAATTTTTTTATTTTTATTTTTTCCACAAGCCTGCAAAAACCATCTTACTGTATTACGATATTCAATCTGTGCTGTAGCTTTTGTCTGCGACCCTGTGCGTTTGACTGCACATGGTTGATTTGTGTGCTTTTTACGTAATGTATTTGGGGGTGTATTATTATGATGAACTGCCTTTTGAAATTAAAGTATGTCTTTAGCTCTGAACTTCATGCGTCTGTCTTTAATTTTTTGAATCTTGCCATTGTGTTCTTATTCCGTCCATAGCCGATCTTCAAAGCCTCACTGCGCCTGCGTGTAATCCTTTTTCAGATGGGAGATATTTAGCTACTTTGCTGCTTACTGCGCATGAGTCACCCAACCCCCCCCTCCACAGAGTCGTTAATTTTTTGAATCTTGCCATTGTGTTCTTAATCCGTCCATAGCCGAGCTTCAAAGCTTCACTGCGCCTGCGTATGATCATTTTTCAGATGGGAGCTATTTAGCAGCTTAGCTGCTTACTGCGCATGAGTTACCCAACCCCCCCCCCTCTCCACAGAGTCATTCATTTTCTGAATCTTGCCATTGTGTTCTTAATCCGTCCATAGCCGAGCTACAGTACAAAGCCTCATTGCGCCTGCGTGTAATTCTCTTTGAGACCGGAGCTTTGAGGCTTTGTTTATGGCAACATTTTGGAAAATCTCTTCTCGAATTTTATTTGCACAGAGCCTCACCTTTATATTATAATAATAATAGCATGTTTTTGTATAGCGCTGTTAGTTAATATACAGTACGTAGCGCTTTCCAGAGAAATTTTGCAGGCACAGGTCCCTGTCCCGTGGAGCTCACAATCTATGTTTTTGGTGCCTGAGGCACAGGGAGATAAAGTGACTTGCTTTTTATATACTGTATTTGGGGGTTGTATTTGGGGGTTTATTGATCAAGGTATTATGATGAACTGCCTTTTGAAATTACTGTACTCTACTCTACAGTATGTAATTTCTTTGAACTGCTGCATAACTAATCCTTTATCCCTCCCCCACGCACACACAAACTCTTTTCGACAGACACCTCCACAGAATCATTCATTTTCTGAAGTTAGTCATTGGGTTTTTAATCCATCCCTGACCGAGCGTCAATCGCCTCACAGCGAATGCGTGTACTCTAAGCCTCTTTGAGATGGGAGCTAGCTGCTTACTGCGCATGAGTCACCCACCCCCCCCCCCCAACCCTTTGAGGCTTTGTTTACGGTAAAGCTTTGGAAAATCCCTTCTCGAATTGGAAATGTAAATCTAATTTGCACAGCATTGTGAGAATTGAGAGTTAAAAAACCATTAACTGATTCATGTTGTTATGTCATTCATTCTTATACTGTAGGGGTGGGGGGGGGTGGTTGTTGTCAATGATTATGATTATCAGGAATGTGAATAAATATTTATTTTATTTTTTCAGGAACAAAAAAATACAAATATAAAAATAATCATGAATAATACATAATGCAGTCTTTATTAAGTTCTTCTGGCACATTGAAATTGGATAAACATTAGAAAACATTTGTAAAACATGGAGAACATGAATTATGCACATTTATAAGAATATTATTTAATAATATATACTGTAATGTATAATATATATATACTGTATATATATATTCAGTATACATAGTAATATTATTTTTTCCGTCTTTTTCTTGTTCCTCATTCCGTGTACAGTACAGTAGTTCATTGAGAGAGGAGAGGTTTTGTGTACATCAATACTGCTGTTTATATACTGTACATTTTACTGTACAAACAGATTAGACTGGACACAAAACCCCACCTCCCCCCAGGCCACCCTTTTTTCCTGAAACGACAAGAAAACAAAAAATTAGTGCAGTTATGTGCGTACAGTATTATGGCATTGTGTGATGTGTAGTACTACTGTAGATGGCTGGTGCTGCTTTCTCTGGAAAGAAAAAAATTGAGCAGTTAGTAGGCAGTTACTGTACTACTGTCAAACTAATCTATACTGGAACTATTGTATACTCTGACTACTGTTAAATACTATGTACTGTAACCTGATGGCTGGTGCTGCTCTTCCTGTAAAGAAAAAACTGTAACTACTGTATACTCTGACTATTGGGAAAGAAAAAATCTGTGCCATACTTACCTGTATCATACTGTACTTACAATACTACAGCACAGTACTACTTTCCTGATGCTTGCCCATTACGCATGATGACAATGGGCAACACTGTGGCAATATGGTCTATATATTTATTGCAGCGTTCCACGGTGAGTACATCGTTCCAAAAAATCATTATGCCTTTCAACAACTTGTCCTTTTTGGAGGGTTTCGCCACTTTACGGATATGGTCCTTCATCTGATGCCAGACCTTTTCGATCGGATTGAAGTCTGGCGATCTGTCATTGGAAAAAAGGGACAATTAGTTTAAGAGATACAGTACACAGTAAAAACAGTGGGAAAAATATGAGACACGGTTACCGCACTTACTCCGCTGGCGTCTTCACCTAGTTGATACCGCGCTCAAGGATATGCTCAAGGATATGCGCTGTTGACGCGGTGTGCTTCAGATCGTTGTCCTGGTAGAAGCGGTGACCATTCGGGAACTTGCGTGTGATGTATTGCGCAATGTTGTCTTGGAAGAAAGCTTTATTCTTGATTCCTATAGCAAGAAAAGAAAAGTGCTCAAAAAACTGCACAATAGTACAGTACAGTGCATAAGGCTACATTATATTTGATATATTTTACCTTCAAAGATAACAATGCATCCTGGTCGACGCCTAGAGATGGCACCCCACACATACAGCTTCACGGGGTGTTTTGGCCGCGGCTTAAAAGATATGCGGCCTTTTTTGTGGAATGCAAAGCTTGCACATCTCTCCAGTGACACAGTAGACTCATCAGTGAAGATGCAATCCTGGAAAGTTTCCCCACTGTCGATCCATGCCTGGGCCTGGACCACTCTTTTGATTTTGTTTGCGTCCCGTATCATGGGGTACGCTCTGTAATGACAAGGAATAAATTATTTTAGCGGTACAGTACAGTTTCCTAAACAACACTTTTACCTCCTGTACTGTCCAGTACTAACCTCACACGTCCATATTTCCATCCAGTGCTGCGTCTCATCTTCTTTATGCTGGTCTCGGATACAGCGAGATTGTGATTTTCCTGCAGAGTGTATTTGACCCTTAATGCACTCCTATCATCATTCTCCTCACTTATGTTGTCTCCCTACAATGTAAAGAAAATATATTGTTTTGTTAATATGCAGCAGTATAAAAATTATATATACTGTTGTACTGTAATATAAATATAAAAAATATATATACTGTTAAATAAATATAAAAAAAATATATACTGTTGTAATATAAATATAAATATACAAAATATATATACTGTACTGATATAAATATAAACATACAAAATATATATACTGTTGTAATATAAATATAAATATACAAAATATATATACTATACTGATATAAATATAAATATACAAAATATATATACTGTTGTAATATAAATATAAAAAATATATATACTGTTGTAATATAAATATAAATATACAAAATATATACTGTATACTGTTGTAATATAAATATAAATATAAAATATATATATATACGGTTGTAATATAAATATACAAAATATATATATACTGTTGTAATATAAATCAACAGAAATAACAAAAATATTCGATTTAAATTAAAATAAATTTTTTTTTTAAGTTGTATAAATATACTTACGCGTTAGTTACCCTTGGTGCCCTTTTGCGGTCTCTGTTTTTTCCATGTGCATGATAGCTCACGGTGGTTGCTGGCACAATGAGGCCAGAAGTAGCTAACCAGCGTTGGATAGCAGCAATTTGGTGTCCGCTCGTGTACATCTCCTTAATTCGCATGCTGAGATCCTTGGAAATCTTTTTAACAACCATTGCTGCGAGTAGAAAGAAATACCAACACAAGAATGTATATTCGATGTTTAGTCGATGTGTATTCAATGTGCAGTGAATCCACAAAATGGATGGTGTATTTATACGGTAATGACTCACATTAGAGTACGCCCACTTTCAACACCTGTACCTCGCTGCCATGCATAAAAGGTTACACACTTTGCATAGCCCTCCACTCGATGATCTTTATCTGAACTTGCCCTTGTCCAGATACTGCATTACTGTATGCCATCTGCTTCCATGGATCAACCCCGATTCTACGGACGCAGGAACCCACTCACCTCTGCCGTGCCTGTCAAGCAGAAAAAGCGAAAGGCGGTTGCCATCTCCACGCCAAGGCAAAAGCAACAGGCTAAGGCCAATAAAGAAAACCTTCTGCTGACCCCAAAGGCTAAGGGTTTTCATAGACGTCAGCCTTATTATGTCAAGAAGATATATGGTGATGTACTCTCGACGCAAAACTATTGGCAGCCAACCCATCGAATCCGCAGACCACTTCCTCACATACGCTTCGACGACTCTGCCGCCGCTGTCCCCGAAATCTTCAGCCCGTCTTCTCCACCCCTCGTCCTCGACGCTGACGCTGCCCTTCCGGGAACCCACAGGCTATCCTCTCCAGTTCTATCCGACGACGCTGCCTCTGAAATCAATGGGTCACTTTCTCCTTTGCTCTTAGATGACTCTGCTTCTCGCCCGGAAATCCAAAGGTCACTTTCTCCATCCCTCTACGACGACGCTGCCGCTTCTCCTCTACCGGATATCCACAGGTCACCTCCTCCACCCTTTTTCGACGTCACTGCCACTTCTCTCCATGGAACCCCCATCTCATCCTCCGTTGCACCCATCCACCCAGATTTCCAGACGCCATGCACAAGAAGCAGCTCGTTAGACCGGATGCTGAATGGGATAACTGTGGATCTCCCCGGGAACTCTATTGTGCTAGCAAAGATAGATTTGCTTCTGGAGACCATGCTAAATGTGGAGCAACGGAAAATACATATGGATCAACGGATGATACATATGGATCAACGGATGCTAGATATGGATCAACGGATGGATTGATGGATGGAGAAGATAGAGGCTGACATAGCGGGTATACATTATTTGCTCGGTGTTAATGCCCCTGTTTCCCCGACGCTGGAGCAGGGGGGTGACATGGATTTGATGAATGGGACCTTCAACCCCCTTCCATCACCAAGCGCACCCCCTCCACCAGAAGATGTAGTGTACATGTATGCCGTTGAGGAGGACATGACAACCCCGTCAAGACCACACCAGGAGACAACACGGCGACCAAGACTGGAGGAAAGCTTCCTCCCAGAAAACCTACCATCGCCCGTCACCTCAAGCACACCCGCTCCCAAAAGACCTACATTCGCTCGCATCGATACGGTGCACGTCATCACCCTGTGCGATCTGCCACCGGTGCTCAGGGAGAAGTATAGGGTGAAGAGTGCTGGTGCACCCCACAAGTATGCCTTGTTACTTTTTAAGCACCATGTTCCCTAATCGTTGTACTGCGACTGGGCCTTCAAAGTAAACTACGAAGGAAATCGCGTAAAAAAGGCGCTTCCTGACAATTTAAGAAAGAACATTCTGGATGAAATGCGGCGCTTTTATCCAATTACAGATCCTGTAATGAATGGCGTTCGAGACTGCATTAATGGCGTTTTGCGCCATGCAAGGAATCGGCCATGAACGGACAATGCGGAGGACTTTCTGTAAGACCATACTGTTGTGCTGAACTGTATTGCACTGTACTGTACTGTACATGTTTTGACCTGCTGTACTTGAATAAAGGAGATGTTGTTGTGTGTTTTTTTACTTGTATTTATACAGAAATGTTTTAACTTGCTGTCCACACACACAGGACCTGCACAATTCCAGTCCCAGAGGGCCGCAAACAGGCACGGTTTTCAAGGTTGTCCTGAAAACTTGCCTTGTTTGCTGCCCTCGAGGACTGTAGTGGTGCAGGTCTGACTGACAGTTTTGCACACCATCACACTGTACTGTATATGTTTCTTTAATAAAGGAGATGTTTAGTTTGTATACTGTATTTTATGAATGAAGTTTTTTTGCAATCACAGGTAAGACCATACTGTTGTGCTGATCTGTATTGTACTCTACATGATTTGACCTGTTGTACTTAAATAAAGGAGATGTTGTTGTGTGTTTTTTCACTTGTATTTATACAGAAATGTTTTAACTTGCTGTACACACACACAGGACCTGCACAATTCCAGTCCTGAGGGCTGCAAACAGGCACGGTTTTCAAAGGTTACCCTGAAAACCCACCCTGTTTTCTGCCCTCAAGGACTGTACTGGTGCAGACTGTTTTGCACACCATCCCACTGTACAGTATATGTTTTGACTTGCCGTTTTTAAATAAAGGAGATGTTGCGTTTTGTTTATTTTATGAATAAAGAATTTATTTTTAAAACATGTGACTGTAAACCATACTGACAGACATAAATGTTTTCACAACTGTAGCAGTAAACCATACACCTGTTGATGTTTTGAATTGCTGTGCACTTAAAATATTTCTACATTGTACAGTATTTGTAAATAAATGTTTTTGTACTTACTCCACCAATAAAAGAACATGTTTATTTGTTTTACATTGCTTCATTGGCTCCTTTGCTACTGTAACAAAATACAGTGTTTCTAGAATGTCGAGGCATACTGCACTGTATACTGTAGGCATGCTCTGTATAAGAGTAGTAAAAAAAAATAGAAGACACATACTATACTGTACTGTATATACTGGCACTGTAATACATGTAGAATAAATGCATAGTTTTTATTTTTTCGGGTTTATTACACAGTATACTGTATATAAAAAAGTATTGTATACTGTACGGCCAGAAAACATCAGCATACTGTTTCAGGTACAGTATTCTATCCTAATCAATAACAACGGCCACTAAACTGTAGACTCCGGTACGTGGCTTTTTAAATCCAATTCAGCAATGTGCAGGCATTGTTACACAAAGCGATATTAGCCATAGAAATCCCTCCATTAGCCGTTTTCTTTTCTGAGGAAAAACAAAAAGAAACGTTTTACTGTAATGGTCAGTCCCCTAAAGAAGTTCCCAGCCAGTCCCACCAATAATTTTCTCGGGGGTCGTCTCCTGTTCACATGCGCAAGCGCCTACCGTCGATATAATGACACGCATACGCGTTTCAAGAAGGTTCCAATGCGCATGCGCCTAGCGTTCCACCAATTGTTCAGTATCTGCAGTACAGTAGTGTAGAAGCCGCTCAGCCAATGATAATGCTTACAGGAGAATCGCTTGACTTTTGAATCGCACCGATATTGACACTGTATTGTCAAAATAAAAAAAAACACAAAAAATAATACAGCAACAATACTAACAATATTCACCATAGAATTTCCCATTCAGCTGGCGCCGGCACCGGTCTACTGCGAGTCCAGCGTTCTTGGTCATCCATGTCGATAGTTTGCAGCGGGACTAGTCCATCTGTAGTCAGCTGATGAGGCTGGAAATTGCTTAGGTACATGCATGCTTGATCAAAACTGCACGCGAAATCCGGCTCAGGCTCAGGGTTGGCACTGACGGTGGGACCGTTATTGGAAGCCGGTGCTGGTGCATTGCTTGGCAGCGGCTGTCATTTCTTAGTTGGTTTTAATACGACCCTTTGCCTTTTGCCGTCATCATGATCATAGATACAGGAAAAAGCCGGTGATACACACCAATAAATTGTGGCTCAATACGATAAAAACAGGGATCGCTACATAACCTTTTCCTTATTGCACGCTTCCATGTATGAGGAGCTGGCGAAAATTTGTAAAAGTCATAGTTTTCGATAAAATACTGATAAATTTGAACAACTGTTGCCATCTTATCCTCTGTTGCATTAATCGCAGCCCATATCAAATACGCGTAACTTCTGCCGGGTTTTTGGAAAGAGGGCTGCACTTGAACACTCATGGCGGGCGGCGGGTCTCTGGAGAATACTGTAACCGAAACTGGTCTTTGTCTTTCTTTAATATGAAAAGCCTAAATTGATACATTTTTGCAACCTCTTCCTTCAGTCTCAAGGACAAGTTACAATAGCACACTGTGGTATCTTTTTTACACGAAACACCTGCAAGTCGACACATTACTGAAGCGCATGCGCATTACAATTCATGAATATCTGACATCTGGCGGACACGCGAAGAATTGCAACCTATTAAATCCGAACCATTGTCAATAAACGCATCAACCGCGCATCAGCCGCGCATGACCTATGGCTGGGAACGCAAAATGAACGCGGCATGCGCCAGGTGAAGTGCGTCGCATTCCAGGAAAAAGCCAGGGAAAAACCGGCGATGTGTTAGACTCAGATGTGCCGCAGCAGTATCTGCACTCTAGTATGTCCAAAAAGAATATTAAATTTATTAAAGCAATATCACAAATATTAACAACACATAAAAAAATACCTGGGGTAAAAAGGAACCCAAATGCCTGTCCTGACTGTCAGCTGCAAAATAGACTGTGTGACCCTAATAGCAGTGTGCTGCTTATGGGGTAAAGCTTATTCATTACTGTGCTCCATTATTTAGTATTGTCAAGGGATGTTTTGCTCTATCCAGGGATTTATACACCGGCCGGTGCAATCGGGGTTAGGTGAAAGGTGATGATTTTCAACCTTTTCTACCTATTAGGGTCACACAGTCTTATTTTGCAGCTGACAGTCAGGACAGCCATTTGGGTTCCTTTATACCCCAGGTATTTTATTATGTGTTTTTTTATATTTGTGATATTGCTTTAATAAATTTAATATTCTTTTTGGACATACTAGAGTGCTGATATAAGGGTTCTGTTTGTTTCTTGTTGTCATATATTTATAGCAGTTGATCCAGGTAATTAAAAACAGAACACAGCAAGCAAAAAGATTGGGGCTACAAACCAAGAGCTAAATAAAAAATAGCTTTTAATCAATGAAGTGACAACATGGAGGATGCAGGTATACCACCCTAACGCGTTTCGCGCATCTGCGCTTTTTGAAAGAGTGTGTTTCTATGTCGGAGTTGGTAGTTATATATTTATAGTCAAGCAGAGGACTTCAGCACTTTAACTGACATATCAAAACAAAACCCTGCTCACCGGAGCACTGACTTAAACATAGAAATTTCCCTTTCTAGAGTTGGACAGCTTATCAACTATCCAAGTATACAAAACACAGCCTTCCAAATACCTGTTCCTCAATTAGATGGGCAGGTGAGAGAAATTAGAACCATTGTGAACTCTGATCTGGATTTCCCATCCACCAGTTTCAGCAACTCTGAAGCTGTGAGATGGATCACATTTACACTGTGGCTGCACTTTCGGATCTAAATAGGACAGAAAGCTGCCTAATAGCCTGGGACTATAGGACATATCCTCCCCCCAGCTCAGACCAACTGGGGTGAGCGACCATGGAAATGTACCGGAGTGTCTCATATTAACCAGGTTCCATGTAAACACGCATGTGAATAAATTCATTGACACGCATAAGCATTTCAACCAGGGCCCATAG
Organism: Ascaphus truei; assembly: GCF_040206685.1. NCBI lineage: Eukaryota > Metazoa > Chordata > Amphibia > Anura > Ascaphidae > Ascaphus > Ascaphus truei. The sequence continues at coordinate 379,243,514 of NC_134483.1, forward strand.
ATACAAACGCATACCATACAATTTAGTTCATGCATCTATTTCTTCTCGATTATTAATACATAACATTCTCATTTTACAGGTTAAAGTGTCAAAAGCCAGCTGAAGAAGATTGTATATTCGTAAGAAGATTGAAAATATGGTATTATTGTATTTTCACAAACTCTTTTTGCATTATCTCTAAACTGTAATTTACTGTAATCTAATAAAAAAATACATATTTTAAAATACTTTGTAGTCATCTGAAGTTTGTAGGGCAATAAGTGGTGGATAACATTTAAATATATAGGATAACATATCACATCGTCCAAAATGAACGGGAATAAGGGACCGCTTACATTGCATTTAGATTTAAAGACATACTAGCACGCTATCATTTCTGCGGAGTATTGCAACTGATAGTAAAACTCAATTTTCCTGGCCTTAATGCACTCGCGGGTCAACTGCGAGCAGTTGACAAAACATCAGGAGATCTGACGCAATCTGCGATACACAGGCAAAATCAAATGATGCTATATCTGTAGGGTTCCTATAGCTAAAATGGATAGGAGACTCATTCTGTAAATTATTAAGGCAGTTAGACCGGAGGGATAGGTGAATATCATTGTCTACCTAGAGACTAATGACCTACGTAGGGCTTTGCAGGAAGAATATAGGAAGTTAAGGACATCTTAGCAGGAAGCATCCTCGGTAGCTTTTCAGAATTATTGACAGTACATATGGGAGGGGAAGGCAGGTAATTGCACAGTGCCCATCACAGACTTTAACGCACGGTTGAGGAGGAGGTGTGAAGTGGAGTAATTTGGATTTATTAAACAAGTTGTTCCACCTGAAGGGATAAATGCCTATTTAAAAGAAATGATCTGCATCAATCTTGGACAGGAAAGAGGATGCTCCGTGAGCAGTTCAGATGCTATATTAGCAAGTATTTAAATTAAACGAAGAGGTCAGTGGAATGAGTCAGGATTTATCTAACAGCCCCCCCCCCAATCTTCTTGCCTACAAAATACAGTGATTGTGGGATTTTACAAGCAGGAAACATCTCTCCTTATTTTATTTGGAGGGAAATCTTGTATCAAGAGTGTCCTTAGATGGTATTGACACTAGGTCCTCCTCCTTTTAGCTGGGATCACTCCTGATCTGCCACTGGGACTGCTATTTGCCTGTTGTTGATTTCTGCAGAGCACTCTCTGGGTTTCCTGATTGCCTCATTGTCTGTACGTGCTTCCTTAGTGTCAGGAATCCACTCCTGGCTTTGGCTGGAGCCCTTCCATCCGGAGCTTTGCAGGTTCCAGACAATCTATTCCCTGCTTCTGCAATCCCCTGCCTCCTGCTGCCTCCTGTGCTGCTCTGGCCTGATTGGCCTCCTGTGCTATTTAGTGCCTGCCCCGCCCTCAGGAAGTTGCTGGACATAGACTTTCTTTAGTAACTGTGTTTGCCACAGCCTGTGTTTGGCCTGCCTGGCCTTCTTGTCATAGTTCTCAGTTACTGGCAGACCCCACCGCGCGGCCACGGTTACACTGAAGCCTCAGTGTTTCTTGTCCAGTCTGCAGTACCTGTGCCCTGCTTCCAGTCCTGCAGAGGCCTGCATTGGTGCTTCCTGTTACCTGCTGCATACTCTCCATTGCAGAGGCCTGCATCATTGTTCCTGATACCTGCTGCAATCTCCTGCTTCCAGTGGCATCCACTACTCACAGTTGTACCCGGCTAGGGGGGTGCTGTTTGTGCTTATGTACTGGATCCCCTATCTCTCCTTCAGAGGCCTGCATCGGTTCTTCCTGTTACCTGCTGCATATTCTCCATTGCCGAGGCCTGCATTGTTGTTCCTGATACCTGCTGCAATCTCCTGCTCACAGTGGTCTCCACTACTCACAGCTGTACCTGGCTAGGGGGTGCTGTTTTGTGCTGACGCACTGGATCCCCCATTCCTGTTCCTGTCTTCATTGGAGCACCTTCGCTCAAATGTCCTGTTGCCCAACCTCAGCATGGATATCGTTTACCCAGCCTTCTCCTATCCTGACCCCTGCTTGTCCACGGATTATCCTGCCTTCTCCAGTCTCGACCCTGCTACGTACGACCACGGAATTCGCAACCCGGATCAGGCTTCGTGGTCTAAGGTCGGTGTATATCTATCCCCACCTCAGCCCCACGGTCCGGTCCAGGTTTGTGGTGAGCACGTACGTTACACTTAGCCCCATACAGACCTATATACGAACTCCCCTTCCTGCTCCCAGTTTACTGTTTATTGTTGTTCTTCCCAGTATCCAAGCTTGTGGTTACTGTCGTCTTTGCTGTGTTTGCTGTGTTCCAGACTCCGCTTAGATTTTACTAAGCTTGCCTTTCTCCAGCCCTAAACTCTGCCTGTTTTTTGACCACCGTTCCTTGCCTACTATCAGACAAGGCCTGTGCTTTGTTCCTGACATTCTTTGCCTGCCACCAGCACTGACCTTTGCTTCATTATTGACTATTGCTACCCACCTGCTAGCCGGTCCCAGTCACTGGACTACAGCCCTGCAGTCACTCACTGTGACAGAATAAATAGGCCTAATTATGGAGCCCACTTGAACAGGATCCACTCTGGCTAAGCAAGTAACCACTATGGCACATGTTATCACAGACCTACAGGACCAACTGTGGCATGTATTTACTCAACTTGTCAATGCTGAAACTCAGCTTCAGAATGGACGTCTTCTTCAGCAAGTCACACCCCCTCAGCCAGAAACCAGCTGCCTCTCCCTTAGAGATTTGGTGGTTACCGACTCCAGTTCCGAGGATTTATTAATCAATGTAGACTTCATTTTCAGATGCAGCCAACCATCTATACAACTGACAGTGCTTAAATTGTACTGATTATTTCCTAATGAAAGGATCAGGCCTTATCATAGGTATTCCCTCCTCTAGAACAAGACAGTCCTTTATTACAGAACTTGCAAGGCTTCCTGGATGCTATGGGCCTTGTGTTCAATGACCCTAATCGCTGCGCTATGGCAGAAGCAATCCTGATAAACCTCAACCATGGCAGGAGTACAGCTGCTTTATATCCAGCAGAATTCTTTAGATGGGTCACTGACACAACCTGGAATGAATCAGCACAGAGTTTCCATTTCCACAGATGCCTGTCTGATCAGATAGAAGATGAACTTGCTCAGATTGTTGCTCCAATGATACTGGAATACTTTGTTCGTCACTGTATCGAAATAGACCAAAGGATTTCTGAGAGGAAACTAGAGAGACAAGGCTTCACCACTTCAAGGGTGTTAAGAACAATAGTTTCCCCACTTCCAGAAGTGGAACCAGTGTAGGTGAATACAGTTTGAGGCCTAATTAGTTATAAGGAAAGAAGCTGACATCAGTCAGAAGACATGCTTATATTGTGGCAATTCTGGACATTAACTAGCCAGTTGCTTTAACAAACCTAGGATGGCTTTGTCTGCTCAAACTCTACAAAGATTGCATTCCATGAATGTCATTCACTCTGACCAGCTACAGTCTCTTTCACAACCCATATTTTTTACCACCCAAGAGGATAGCAAAGTTACCATTAGACATCCACACATTACGGATTACTATTATTCTTAAAGAGGGTACTCACTGCATCTCTACTACTGCTATAATTGACTCATGTGCGGGAGAGAGGGGGTAGCAAATTCATGGACTATGAATTTGTCAAAGATAACTTGATTTTATCCTGAGCCAACGACTCTCCTTTGACAATGGAAGTACAGTAGTCAATGGTTCTCCACTAGGCTGTGGTCCTGTTACCCACAGAACTGGTACCCTCGTAGTGGAGCCCAGCCATTAAGTAGAGATTTCATTCAACTTGAGTCCTACACCTCAGTTTCCAGTTATTCTGGGTGGTGCATAATTCTCAAATCAAATGGAAAACCAGAACTGTCACTTTTCCTTCAAAGCATTGTGAACTTTGTTGCTTGCCTCCAATGAGCCCATCTAGTAGGATGACAATGTGTGGAATTTCTTCCACCCATTCTGGTATGCTACCACTACAATATCAAGAATTTTAGGATGTATGCATTAAAAGAAATGCAGGTAAGCTTCCTCCACACTGACCATATGACTGCACAATTGAATTGCCGGCAGGTGCTGCCATCCTTTTCGGAAGTGTTTAGAGAATATCTACATACAGTAAGAAACGTTCTGAAGATTTTATCCTACCCTCTACCTCTCCTGTTGGAGCCACTATCCTTTTTTATGAAGAAATATGGTTCCTTGCATCCCTACATCAATTTTTCAGGAGCTGAACAGCATCATCCTCTCTATCCCAAGCAACCCCTCCCCCCAACACCACACACACACAAAAAACACAGTAATGGGCAAAAGCTCTATTAGCCAGAGCATGATATAATAAAAGTAGTACGTACTCCTGCCAGGTTGAAGGCCGTCAGTGTCCTCCTTAGTGGCACCAACATATTAAACAGTATCTATTGGCCAGTAACCCATTAATTACCTTAGCGCTTAGCACAGATATTGCCAGATATACAGTATAGTTGAGCAGTCCTCCAGGAAACTGCAGATGGAAGCTTCCTGAAAACTGCCTGCTTGCCATTCCTCTGTGGCCAGACAAATTGCACATCAGGATTAACACAGCGGGGGTCCCTGCTGAACTGCATTAATTTCAGCGTCGGGAACCTCCTGCTACCAAAGTTACAAGTATTGGGTTCAAGAAACTTCTGCACATTTAAATGTCCCTGTCACATGACAGGGAAGAATTTGAATACAAAATATTTTAATTTTATAGACCTTCTTCAGTGTTGCCGTGATAAAGGTTTATGTTGACCAAATGGGTTGTCTTTCTTGTGAAATAAAATATTGTTTTGCTTTGTTTCCAATTTGAAATGTATTTATTTAGTAAATGTTTAAAAGGGAAGCAATAAATTGAGAGTTACCTCTTGTTTTCAAGTATGTCCTGGGCATAGAGTTAAGATGACAAATAATATTGTACATGGTTGCAAATACAGTTGCATAAGTGAACAGGGTATACATTATATACAAGACATAGCATGCACAGTTACAGATAATATATATTATAAGCGTATGTAACAGTTACAGACCAGATTAAAATGTGAGACAGCTTTAGTTTTGAAAGAACTTAGACTGGTGGTGGCTGTGAGAGTCTTCGGTAGATTGTTCCAGTTTTGGGGTGCATGGTAAGAGAAGGAGGAGCGGACAGATACTTTGTTGAACCTTGGGACCATGAACACCCTTTTGGAGTCAGATCTCAGATGATAAGTCTTGCATGTGGAAGGGGTGAGGAGCTTGTTTTGATAGACGGGTAGCTTGCCCAGAAAATATTTGAAGGCATGACAGGAAAGATGAACTTTGCACCTAGACTCAAGTGATGACCAATCACACACAAGTATGTGCTCTGGAATGCTGGAATTTCCTGGAAATTTAGCCAGCCACAGCATTTTGCTTTTTTGACTCGGGTTTTGGGACAGTAAAAGCTACAGGCAGTCACAATTCGTCCATTCTCCTTTATCGGACGTTCACTGCTTTTATCAGCACAGTAAGAGGATGACACAGTCATGTTCCTGCTGCTTTCTCTGGCAGTGAAAAAAATAAGTCTAGTTGCATCTGTATTTTCACAAACAATACACAAAACTGCATTTGTTTTTGTTTTTTTCTGTAATATGGGACTCTTGGTTTTCTGACAACAGCAATGTTCTCCCTTTTTTATAATAAAAATCTTGTTAACATTTTAGTTAATAAAAACACAGATACACCGTAAACACACAGATACCATTCTTCCTCTAATTAAGGAGGTACATAATAATTTTAATCGGTTAGTCTTAGGACCTGCGAATTGGTCACGACTTGATGTGGCTCGCAGGCTTATACACTTTGGCCAAAGGGTTAACTAAATTACCTTTTTTTAAGAGATATATAGGTATTTCACTGTGTATTTTTGTCACATTGATGTTGCTCAGGACTTCTTTGTTTCTTGTTATAACATTTTAGTTAAACTCTTGTTAGACATCAATACTTGCAAAATGAATACAGCACTTATGAAAGGAGGCATTCTTCACTTTACCTTTCTTTATCTTCTCCATTATCACACGTTTTCAATCTTCATAATCTGTGTTTTATTATTTTTGTTTTTTACTGTGTCTTTATTTTGGGCTTGCTTTTCTCCCCACCATTTTGAGTATGTTTATTTTAACTTAAATGGGAATGAGTATATAATGTTAAAAAACACGCAAAATATAAACATGAAGAACTACTATATACAATACCAGGGTGTGCAGCGCACAGCAATAAGGAGGAGGAGGTCTTGCAGAAAAATAGTCCTTTATTTAATTCATGGTGTGGGACAACAGCAAACCTTCAACGCGTTTCGTTCAAGGAACTTTATCACTTCTTGATAAAGTTCCTTGAACGAAACGCGTTGAAGGTTTGCTGTTGTCCCACACCATGAATTAAATAAAGGACTATTTTTCTGCAAGACCTGCTCCTCCTTATTGCTGTGCGCTGCACACCCTGGCTTTGGATCTACACCCTAATACAGCTGCACGCTCTGGAGGGGAGACTGGAGAAGAAAGAAGACTCAGTGAGTACTAAACCTGGGGCTACCTAATGAGGAAAGAGAGGGCTGTCTTTGGCAACCCACTCCTACCTTCAGGGTACCTTATGCCCAATTAAAGGGACAGTGCCATTGTAAAATATTATTATCACCCAGTGTACTCCCCTCCTTCAACATAGTCCCAGCACTGTTGAGCACCATCACAAATACGCTATTACTATATACAATAATAGTACTTCATATTATATTATTAGAGCATATTTGGCATCTACCTAGATTCTGCCTCCTACTGGGGTTACATTATCAACATGTAAAGTAATTTATATCAACCAAAGAATAAAAGGGGAAGGGGAGGAACCCCTGCTCAGCCTGTACCATGTAGGCAAGTATAGTTTTTAAAGGTCTGGTATTACATCCGGTGTAGACAATATTGCTAAACAAGAGAAAAAGAACCCGGTAGAATAGAGCACAGAAGACCCTGTATACACAATGAGAACATTGTAAGTTTTAAAAACAAATCTTTAATTTTAATAATAATATTAACATTTGGTGCATATAATGAACAAACTACTAACCAAGGTTAAAACAAGTATGATCGAACTAGCTAGTCACAAAAAAATGTGGCTACTGATCCTAATGGTTGGGCTGATAACTTCAAATAACACAGAATACGGTTGCAATTTAGAGTTAAACACATTTTTTAGTGACTAGCTAGTTTGATCATACTTGTTTTAACCTTAGTTGGTAGTTTGTTCATTATATGCACCATATTTTATTATTATTATTAAAATTAAAGATTTGTTTTTAGAACTTACAATTTATCATTGTGAACACAGGGTCTTCTGAGTGCTCTATTCTACCGTGTTATTTTTCTCTTGGCTAGCAAAGTAATTTATATAACTATTTTCTCCTCCAGTGTTTCACAAGCAACATTTACTGATAGGTTCAACTATGCTTGAATTAATGAACTAAGGGAATTCTTAACTATAAAATATGGCTTACACAGAGATGTATTTTTCTAATGCTATTTCAGCAGAAGTTATCAATGGGGGGATTCAGTTGTGAGTTGGCAAAATTCACAGCATTAGAGTTGTTGGTAGATAACAATATTCGATGGCATGTTTTAAAAAATATGTTCTTTTGGGAGACTATGGGTATCCGTGAGTACAGGTATAATACACATAACCACAACATTAATTTATACATCACTACAAAATAACTACATTCAAATTAAGATAATCTGCCTTGTTACATAGTTACATATTAGATGAGGTTGAAAAAAGACGTAAGTCCATCAAGTTCAACCTATGTTAAATCTAGACAACAGATACTTTATCCAATATCTATACTTACTTATTGATCCAGAGGAAGGCAAACAAAAAACCCCATTAAAGGGAAAAAATAATTCCTTCCTGACTCCAAGAATTGGCAATCGGATTAATCCCTGGATCAACATCCTTCCCATGTATAGTTATTTGGTATATCCCTGTATACCTTTCCCATCTAAAAAGATGTCCAACCTTTTTTTTGAACAAATCTATTGTATCTGCCATCACAGTCTCCATGGGTAATGAATTCCACATTTTAACTGCCCTTACTGTAAAGAACCCTTTCCTTTGTTGCTGGTGAAATTTCCTTTCCTCCAACCTTAAGGGATGGCCCGAGTCCTTTGTACTGCCTGTGGGATGAATAGTTCTTTTGAAAGCTCCTTGTATTGTCCCTGAATATATTTGTATATAGTTATCATATCCCCTCTTAGACGCCTCTTTTCTAATGTAAATAAATCTAATTTAGCTAGCCTCTCCTCATAAGTTAGAATGTCCACACCCTTTATTAATTTGGTGGCTCTTCTCTGCACTCTCTCTAGTTCCATAATGTCTTTTCTTAGGATTGGTGCCCAAAATGGTACTCCATATTCAAGGTGTGGTCTTACTAATGCTTTGTAAAGGGGCATAATTATGTTTACTTCCCTTCCATCCATTGCCCGTTTGATGCAAGATAAGATCTTATTTGCCTTTGCAGCTACTGCATGACATTGGGCGCTATTGCTAAGCCTGCAGTCTACAAGCACTCCTAAATCCTTCTCCATCAAGGATGCCCCCAATATATCTCCATTTAATTTGTAAGTCGCCTTTTTATTCTTGCATCCCAAATGCATAATCTTACATTTATCTGTATTAAACCTCATCTGCCACTTACCTGCCCACGTTTCCAGTCTCTCCAAGTCCTTCTGAAGGGAAATTACATCCTACTCTGATTCTATTACATTACACAATTTAGTATCATCAGCAAAGATGGAGACTTTGCTCTCGATCCCAACCTCAAGGTCATTAATAAACAAGTTAAAAAGCAGGGGTCCCAGTACCGATCCCTGAGGTACTCCACTCACGACTTTAGCCCAACCTGAAAAAGTTCCATTTATGACAACCCTCTGTTGTCTGTCCTTTAACCCGTTTACAATCCAGGTGCATATATTATTACTGAGTCCAATTTTCTTTATTTTGCTCACCAACCTCTTGTGTGAAACCGTATCAAAAGCCTTTGCAAAATCTAACTAGACCACATCAACTGCATTACCCTGGTCTAAATTCCTACTTACCTCCTCAAAGAAACAAATAAGGTTAGTTTGGCAAGATCTATCCTTCATAAATCCATGCTGACTATTACTAATCATTTTGTTTTCCATTAGGTATTCCTGAATATTATCTCGTATTAAACCTTCAAATAGTTTCCCTACTATTGAAGTCAGGCTTACAGGTCTGTAATTTCCCGGTTGCGTTCTAGCTCCCTTTTTAAATATAGGCTCCACATCTGCTTTACGCCAATCGTGTGGTACTGAGCCTGTGGAAATGGAGTCCTTGAATATTAAATATAATGGTTTAGCTATTACTGAGCTTAACTCCTTGAGAACTCTTGGATGTATGCCATCGGGGCCAGGTGCCTTATTTACTTTAATTTTTTCAAGTCGCTTATGAACTTCTTCCTCAGTTAACCAATTGTTCATTAATATGGAGGTTGTGGCTTCCTCCTGCAACACTACTATTGAACTTGATTCTTCCCTGGTAAACACAGAGGCAAAGAATTTGTTTAATACCTCAGCTTTTTCCTTATCTCCAATAATCTGCCTACCCATCTCACACTGAAAGGGTCCTATATTTTCTTTTCTCATGTTTTTGTTATTAAGGTACTTAAAGAACTTTTTTGGGTTGACCTTACTTTCTATTGCAATCCTTTTTTCATTATCCATTTTTGCTCATTTGATTGCCCTTTTGCAATTATTTTTACATTCCTTATAATTCTGATACAATGTTTCTGTCCCTTCTGACTTAAAGAATCTAAACGCCTTCCTCTTCTTGTCCATTTCCTCCCCTACCTGTTTATTTAGCCACATTGGTTTTGACTTATTTCTTTTATACTTATAACCCAAGGGAACCCACTGATAAGTCTGCTTTTCTAACAATGTTTTAAAGCCTGCCCATTTATCTTCTACATTTTTCCCTGCAAAAACATCATTTCATTGTATTACTACTAGATTAGACCTCAGTTTATTAAAATCTGCCTTTCTAAAGTTTAAAGTCTTTGTTGAACCCAAGTAATCTGTTTTTTGATAATTTATTTCAAATGAGACCATGTTATGATCACTGTTACCCAAATGTTCCAGGACTTGAATATTTGTTATTACTTCTACATTGTTTGATATGACCAAATCCAGAACTGCCCCTCTCCTGGTTTGTTCCTCAATCATTTGGGTCATATAATTATCTTTAAGCACCCCCAAAAACCTGGTTCCTTTTGTTGTAACGCTAATCTCATTGCCCCAGTCTATGTCTGGATAATTAAAATCCCCCATTATGCAAACATGACCCAGTTTTGATGCCTTCTCCATTTGCAAAAGTATTTTAGCTTCATCAATCTCACAGATATTTGGTGGTTTATAGCATATTCCACAAACATTTTCTTTATACTTTTACCTTCACTGCTAATTTCTATCCACAAAGTCTCTACATTTTCATCATTCCCTTCATAGACATCATCCCTTATAATAGGTTTTAGATCCGGTTTAACATATAAACATACTCCAACTCCCCTTCTATTTGTTCGATCCTTCCGAAAAAGAGAATAACTCTCTAAATTAACTGTCCAGTCATGAGTTTCATCCCACCATGTTTCAGTAATGCCTATGATATCATACTGCTCCCTTGCAGCTATTAATTCAAGCTCCCCCATTTTATCTGTCAGGCTTCTTGCATTAGCAAGCATGCATTTAACTTTTTTTCAGCCTGTACTATTATCTTATCTGCTCCTTCCTTTCTGCTCCCACTTGGTTTAGTATTTGGAAGTTTTCTAGTATTATCTGTATTTACTATGGGTGTCTCACTGCTTGTCAAACTTGCACTTGCCCTCATTCTACCTCCATACCACCTTGTATCCTCCTCTATTCCATTTAGTTCATTAGCTGTTTCATTCCCCTCCTGTTACTTGTGATCTATTCACAAATATCTATGGACCTTTCTGTTTGCATCAAACAATGCTGAAATTAGACTTCAATAAATTACAATATGTGTGCTTGGTATACATTTTTGCAGGTGATACCATTTTTACATCTAATTAACAGTTCAAATATACATCAAAGTTAGAAAATGTAAAATCAGCATTCTGAAAAAAGTATACCTTCATTATCATTTTCTATATTTTATTCTGTTGAGTTGTCATCTGCAACCTTTAATTTATCATTATTACAGAACATGATTTGGTGACAGGCAGGTGTTTCTCTCACCATTTATTTTTGCAAAACTTAGTCTTTATATCCAGAGCAATCAAACTCTTAAGAAAGTTTTAAATAACTCACAGAAAATGAAATAATTGATGTAGAGTTTCAGATTTTGGCATTTGACATTTCTCAAAAGAGAATACATAAAAAAATTACACTGTAGCGCACACACACAGCACGATTCTACTAAACCCTACGTGTCATTTGGAGCGGGTGGACCACGGCCCAAATGCGGCCTAATTGCAGCCAAGTGCTGTGCAGGGGGAGTTTCCCATAAAGATTACCACAGCAAGGGTCCCATCTTCTGAATGGTACTCCCGCTGCTCTAATCCTACTGGGTCACCACCAGTTTGGAAGAGGTGCGCAGAGCAAGCAGAGATACATGGTCTCCCTGCACAGCTCTTACAGGTGATCGTGCTGTTTTTATTTACATTTTTTATTAAATAGGATTGAAGCAGAGGGTCACCTGAGCTGAACCACATTACTTTTGGGTCCGGGGACTCCAGCTTCCCAAGGTACAGGCCCCGGTATGTTTTGCCGGTAGCTTCTGCAAGTTTAAATGTCCTGTTTAAATGTCACACGTGACGTGCCCATTCCTGTGTGTGGTGTTGGTGGTAGAGGGGTGGGTGAAGGGGGTAGTTGCCCTTGGTGGGTGGTTATGCCTCCCAGGGGGGTAGCGGGATGGGTTAACATCTTAATTACCTTAGCAGTAGTAACCACTAAGGTAATTAAGGGATTAACCCCTCCCACAACACTCCAGGGAGGCTTAGCCACCCACATTTATGGCAACTACAACCTTCAACCTTCAAGAATTCCATGATCCTCAGTTGCTTCAAGAGGAGTCTCCGGTGAGTAGTTCTTCTTTCTTCCTTCTTTCTTCTCTAACAGGTCCAGGAGATGTTGATCCAACAGCTTCTTGGGATCAAATTAAACCTGACAAACCTTTTTATAAGGCCTATGATGTCCCATTTGACTGACACATGGTACATCCACCAATCTGATTGGATAAAGTCTAGAACCTCCATTCAAAGAAATATAGTACACATGAAGTAGGTATCCTATCAGAAGAATAACGCATAATGGTGTCTAAGATAGATCACCACACAGAAAAATGGTGCAATAAACAACTCCCATATAATAATCACTGAGAAATATAGCATATAGCTCAAGGTGGTATCACAGTGGGTAACTCACATATCTTCCAGAGTCCCCATAACCCATCCCTGTAGTCTGTCTGGAAGTCCTGTGGTGTGCAGTATCCACTATGCATAGATCATGGGGTAAGGAGAGGTAGAACTACAAAGCTCTACCAGTGTGCATCAAAATTTGAGTGGTGATCAAGAGGGGACACCAATAGTTATTAGATCACGTGATCACAGAGAGGTAAAAAAACACATCTTCTGTACATATTTCACGCACACTGATCTCTATCAACGTGTAGTGATACAATCAAAATAGGCGTTTATAAATATTACACGGGTGTGACGTCACATTCCGGTGACCCATAAACCCCACGTCCATTGGCCCAGCGTCAGAAATGTCAAAACCCATTGGTTAAGAATCATTCAATGGAGAAAACGTGAAAATAGGGAGTCTCCAGAGGGGTTGGTGAGTACCCTGCTCAAACGCGTAGGAGGGTGATTATAGAGTAAAAGTATAATATAAAGAAACCCCAACACATAAGTTACTGAAGGGTGGTGCTAGCAGCGAATGAGTGATACAATAATTACGAAAGAAAGATCCCTTAATGCTGCACTAAGAGAACACCGCAAACAGAGTTTAAAATTCAACTTCATTATGACAAAATGCTAAAATATATCAGTTGACGCAAAAATGTGAACCAAATGTAATAAAAACAATGAAAACAAGGAAAGGCGTGTGTGCTTACTTGAACGTAACAATGTCTTGGTGTATCACCATATTGAATTGTGAATGATTATAGTTATACATTTGAATCAACTATATATCAGGTGAACCCAATAGACATGAATGGACGTCTAAGGTGAGTTATGGATTAATGAGCAGCCCGAATAAATATCAGGTGTTTCTAGTAGAATAAAGATATTATAAATATATAAAGAGGACACAGAGGAGGATAAAGATAGACTTCATCCTGACATGTGTAAGTAGAACTTTATTTTAGTTTATGCTAGCTGGCTTATGTTTTATATTTAATGGACAAATACACTATTATCCAGATCTGGATAATAGGATATTTGCTCATTATTGTACTGTATGTGTTGAGGGGGGAATGGGGGTTGTGTTTTTTTTCCAATGTATTACACTGTAATGTTTTTTTTTGAATGGGGAAAAGTGCTATTATCCATCTTTGGCTAATAGCACTTTTACCGATTTTGGTGTGGGGTTGTTGTTGGTAAAGGGGGTGGGTAAAGGTGGTAGTTGCCCAGGATTGTTTTTAGGCCTTGCAGAGGGTAGCATGAGGGGTTAACACCTTCATTACCTTAGCACTTGTAACCGCTAAGATAATGAAGGGGTTAACTTCTACTGCCACCCTCCCGCAATGCCTAAACATCCACCCTCGGGTAACTATAAGCTTCACCCACCCCCTGTACCAGCAACAAAGCAGTGCCTGCTATTTAACCTTTTCATTACCTTAGCGATTAGCCACTAATTACATAGGATTGAATATGGGAGTCTCCAGAGCTGAAATAAATATGCGTCAGCTCCGGAGACCCCCGTGGACCCCTGGAGATCCCCTGAGACCCCGGAGACCCCCGGATTCAATCCTATGCAGTAAAAATAAAAGAAACTCCTTGATATGCAAATTCCAATTCTGATCTCGCCATCGTTTGGGTTGTGAGAAAAGAATGCGAGTATTTATAGTGCGATTTGCATATCAAAGTTTAGTGAATAGCAGTTGCTGGTCAAAAATGAGCTTTTGGGAATTTTTTGAGCTGCCACAGTGTTATTGCTAGTTAAAAAGCTGTTTTAGTGCGATATTGCCCTGTTATCAAAGCTTTGTGAATAGATACACATGCAATATCTCTCTAAAAGTACACTTATCGTGCATGAGTGCACTTATTGAAGTTTAGGGAATAGGCCCCTAGGAGTCTCTATGATAACTATGGAATTAAACTGGTTTCATTAGCTCACAAATTTTGAAATGGCTGCACCTAATACAGCCTTTAGAAGGATTACGGATCCTGGTCTGGGATGAAAACAATCTCGTAGAAAGGGAGTTAGCAATGGTTTTGACACATAAAGTATAAATACTATACTAGGGCCTGACTGTTCATGAGGTTTCAAAATAGGGTCCAAGCACCACACTTTCCAGGGTTTCCTAATGATGTACTTAATCTGGTTAGCCTTCTGGCTAAATTGAGTGATAAATAACGGACTTTGATTTCTAAGATCCTTCTTATGAAGCCTCCTAAGAAGAATCAACCTATCCCTATTATTTACTTCCTCCAATGCACAATCTAAATCAATAATGTTGTAGCCCCTGGCTCAGAACCTTTCGTGGAAGTCCCTGGATTTTACGTCAAAATCATCTTCCCTTGAGCAATTCCTTTTCAGATGCATAAATTGGTCTTTGGGAATTTCCTTAATCACGGTTCTAGGTTGGCAGCTGTCCACTCTCAAACAAGGTGTTTCTAAAGTTGTTTTTTAAGAAAATATACATTTGTATATAAAGTGATAAATAAGATCTAAGTAATTTATGTGCTAATAGTTATAAGTAAAGTTAAAATTTAGGGGATAATCATTAGTGTTCATCAAATTAATAAATAATTTATCATGGGTCAAACTGTAGAACATTGCTTCGTGGGTCAAGCTGAGGATCCGTGCTTCAGCGGTCAAGCTGAGGAGATTGGTTCTGGTGTGTATGGGGAGGTTACAGCAAATAAAAATATCACTTGTGAGCACATTCACATGTCTGACAGGTCTACTACCCTGCTTTTCACCATTATCTCCTAGCATACAATGCTTCCACTGCAGCAAGGAAATGACATTCACATAAGCAGTGTCAACTTTTGCTTCAAATTCATTTTTAGATGGATGCCTCTAAGCCTATGCCTCCCACATTACACAGCTTGATTTTTCTTTAAATTCCAGGGGGATCATGGAAGATATTAGCAAATAGAAAACAATAAAAAAAATCTAGGTACAGGTGTTTTGATCAAATATGAATAAATGCTGCTTTCTTGGTTCATAGGTTGTGCCTACTTACAGTGTGTATCATTGTCATGCTCAATTCCAAAACTGTGGCAATGTTGTATGTAACGGACGGTGATGAACTAATACAAGCGCATCAATCCGGTGCTCCAAAAAAAGGGGTTAAAATGTGTAGAACTGGAGACGCTGTGGAAAAGATGGATGGATTTGAATAAGGTCTTCACCTGTGTATGAACACAGGAGAGTGCAAGCCACTTCTATAGAATACAAGTAAAAGTACATGATAATTAATTTCTAATAACAGGAATTAAACAAATCATGTAACACACCACAAAGTAGAAAGTCAATCTTGGTATAGATAAACAAAAGGAAATATATTCTCTTTTTTCAATTTCAATAGTTTCACATAGTTGCATATGGAATACAAGGTTTGTGTCAAATGAGAACACTGAAAACATATAGAATAATGTGAATCTTAAAAAAAACACATCCGGTCGTAGTAAACCTCAGTTAATTCTTTATAAAACATCCGAAATGACCCAGATTATTTACAATTACTTATTTCTTAAGAAATTAAAAATAAAAAAGGTATCCTTGAGATTATTTGAGTTTTTTGAGCTACCAGGAAATGTTCAAGTAATGGAGGGTGATGAACTAATAGAAGCGCATCAATCCGGTGCTCCAAAAAAAAGGGGTTAAAAGGTGTATAACTGGAGACGCTGTGGAAAAGATGGATGGATTTGAAAAGGTCTTCACCTGTGTCTGAACACAGGAGAGGGCAAGCCACTTCTATAGAATAAAAGTAAATGTACATGATAATTAATTTCTAATAACAGGTATTAAACAAATTACTATTTGATAAAGCGCCCTGTGTGCGAAACATGTCAGAGTGCTTGTCAGGACTTGGGGCTCTATGCAGTAAGCGCTGAAAAGGCTTATTTCGCCATTTTCTCAACAAAATATCCTTTCCGATTTAGCAAGCGCCGAAAAGTGACCAAAATCGGCAATTTTTTCCCCGAAAAAAAGTTTTCGGCATGCGGGTGCCGATAAGCCACTTTTCACCACTTTTCGCCACTTTTTGAAATCGGCTGAATTCTAGTAGCCCCGATCAGCTTTTCGCTGGTGATCGGCACTCTAGAATTTAGATTTTTACGCCAATCCAGCCCGCCAACTAAAGTTGGCAAGTTGGTGGTGGAGAAGCATCGGCAAGGTCAATATTTAGAAAAAATCAGGCGATTGATGCCGGGGGTCTCCGGAGCTGATACCCATTAATACCAGCACCGTAGCCCCCCGGCATGCATCCAAGGCAGGAAAAATGCAATTAAAGCCCACTTCATCACCTTAGCGGCTAACCGCTAAGGCAATGAAGGGGTTAACCTGCCATGTCAGGTTTATTGTGGGTAGCGGGGGTGGGTGAAGGGGGTATTTGGCCCTTGGTGTGTGTTTAGGGCTTGCAGGGGGTTGCAGGTGGACTTAACCCCTTCATGACCTTACCGGTTAATACCGCTACGGTCATTAAGGGGTTAAGCCCTCCCGCTACCCACCCGCAAGCCCTAAACAACCACCGTTGGGGCTAATACCCACTTAGGCCACCCCCGCTACCCACAATAAAAAATACACACACAACTTCCCCACACTAATTAAATATATAAATATATAAATAAATATATATTACACCAACAATCTGGTGACCTGGGTCTGGGTCTGAGTCCGCGTCCAAGACGCGATGTGGGCTCTATAAAGATGGCGAGGACACTGGCACCGATGACCCATACCGGGGCCTGTAACTCGGGAAGCAGGGGGTCCCTGATCCACAAATCAATGTGGTTCAGCTCAGGGGACCCCCTGCTCCCGTACACTATTATTAAAAATACATTAATGTTGCTTCATTACCATAGCAGATAGCCGCAAATGTAAGGAATGATTGTTTATTTATATGTGTGTTTTACTCATAGTGTAGATGTGCAGAGGGTCTCCAGAGCTTAACCGCTTTGGTTTTAGGTCCGTAGACCCCCTGCTTCCTGAGATACAGTGTAAAAGGGTTTTGGCTCCACACCACAATATAATGAATACATACAGTTTACCGGTGCTGCTGGTTCAAGGAAAATTCCAATGTACACTGAGGAAAAAAGAGAGATCCAGCGCTCCACGGATTTCAAGATAAATGCAGTGTGGCACAATAAATTCGTTTATCTTGAAATCCGTGGAGCGCTGGATCTCTCTTTTTTCCTGAGATACAGGCCACTTTATGGGGTGCCGGTATCCCTCTGCTTTGTTTACAATCCGCGGTCATGTGATCGGGACACTTAAATGCAGAGGGATACCGGCACCTCATAAAGGGGCCTGTATCTCGGGAAGCAGGGGGTCCCGGGCCTGAAACCAATGCGGTTCAGCTCTGGAGAACCCCTGTACATGTACACTATGAGTAAAAATTGTTTTGATATATTTTTATTCTTGCCGATGTTTGCTCAGAGAGAGTAGCGGATCTCTCTCTGATGACATCTCGGCAGGGGACGGCGTATCGGCAGGTTATCAGGAGACAGACTGTCTCGCCACCGGCTACTTGGCGTTTTGCTTTCGCAGTGATTCACCAGGGATTCGGCCCTTCCTGAATACTGCGAGGGCAAATCGCCAAAATCATGCCGATATTGAACCCCTGCCGAGAGCACTTTTTCGGCGCTTACTGCATGAGGCCCTTGGTGTCCCACGTTGCTTTGTTGAGGCTGTGCTCCGGTTCCTGTTTGGATCTTGCTCAATGTTCTATGTTGTACACTTTCAGAAGAGATACACCTCAGGGTAGAAAAAACAATGGAACATAGTGCAGATCAGTAGAAAAATATATTTTTTATGTTTAAATGTATAAGAACATTGTACAGTTATTAAAAGCAATTCACAACATTTATGGACATCGTGGGTGACCAATGTGCTCACCACCTCCGATCCTTCTGCTATGCTGATGGCAAAGACCTTCTCTCCAGCTGTGCGAGCCTCTGCCGGTATCCCTACTGTATGAGCTCTGTGAGCTCCGTCGCGTCATTTCGGGTCCGGTCTGATATCACTTCCGGTTTTCGGCTTTGTGGCTAAGACGCATCTGTGAGTGCTCATGCAACCTTGAACACTCCCGCTTAATGCGTTTCGCCACAGGATTGGCTTCCTCAGGAGTATGATGCCCCCCCCCTCCACACACTCATATAGAGGAATCAATAATTGTGCATTTATTTAAAAAAAATTCTAATCATGCATATTGGGTGTTTTTAGGATGATAGAGGTCCATAATAGAACATAGCAATTTACATATACAGAGAACCTATGTACATTAGGTCCCCTGTGCTAATATTAGTATTAGCTCCTGCTCCCATCCGCGCTTGATTTAATAGCTGAGTGCCGGTCCCACCGCCTCCGTTGTCCTGTGACTACTCTCCCCAGCTTCCTCACCTCGCCTGAGCTGCTTTTGATCAGGCGTGTAGTGGCACCATCTTGGAACTGCTGGTCCCAGCTCCTTGCAAGCAAAAATAGGTAGGTTGATGGCTTTTTTCAAGGGATTTTTGCTACCCTGGTTAACCGCGCCACACGGGTCATTCTCCGCTACGATTGTAGCTGTTTTCCAAGCACTTTTGTAGCTGTTTTCCAAGCACTTTTTAGGGGATTGGAGCACTTTTTATTGTTCTCGGGCCCGGTGCTCTGGAACTACACATCCACTCCACTTGGTAGCTAGCCACGCCCCCCCCCCCCCAACATAGTATTTTAAGATGCATTTATAAGTTCTCCATCTATAAATGTATTGCTGGCTTATAAGAATTAACTAGGAAAACTATATGTCTAGCCTTATCCAGAAATAGAAAACAGATGCATTTATTAGTTATACATCTATAGAAGTATCTCTGGCTTATAAAATTAACAAAATAATACTGGTAAAACTATTACTTAAGGAAATAGATGTGCAGATATGTATTCTAATAGGATACACATTTACACATTTATATGCTGGTTTGTGAGAGTTTTAGACACGATAGAGATGCTTCAATCAAATAAACAGAAATGTATTAGAACAGCAAACAAAATATAACAATTACACGGTCGTACTAACTATACTCCCTTATAAGGTTTGTACTTATTACAGACCTAACAAAATAATACAATACAATTCATCCTATCTAACAATACATTGATATAGAACAGATATATACAGATTTACATGTGTACAAGAATTATGATCATAATTACCTGAAATAATGTATGTTTGAATTCTAACAGGTCCCTCTAAGCCTCTCAAACTAAACAATGTGTGTGGTTCTTTGATGTCTTCGGAATTCCTATTAATGCCTGATCCATCATATATTGGAATAAAGATGTACAGGTCAACAGGTTCCCGGGGTTTGATATCTGCTAGGTAATATGCATATGTTTCCCCTGGAGTTTAAATGTTAATTACAAAACACAAAGGCTGTTTGAAGTTCTTGGGACAAACAAAAGAATGGTTAAACCAAGGGTGCGAGTAAACAAGTCCTTTTTATGTCAAATGTCCTCACTTTTTGCATCTCAATGTAATACGGTATGTTTAAGGTACAGCTAATCAGATGACTATATTGATATCTACTTCAAAGACAGTTTCTGATTCTTGCACAAAAGCAATCCTCTTGGGTAACATATCTTTATACAGTAGGAATGGCATGGATTTCATCTCAAGAGTGATCTTCTTTGGTAGAGGGGAGGATATTAAAAAGTTTAGGGGGGGATTTTAAACTAGGAAGGAGGTGGAATAACAAAGGGAGAATGGACTATACAGAATAGTTAGGAATAGGGAAATAGTTAGGAGTCAACGAGATAGAGTGGGGGGAAAAGGCTGCAAGCTGGGAGGCACCCATATAAAATACGGAAAGTACACATAAACTTTTAAAGACTAAATCCACATTAAGTAGAAAGGCAGGAGCAGATAAGACAACAATAGCACAGACTGGAAAAAATCTTAAATTCATGGTTGCTAATGCAAGAAGCCTGACAGGTGAAATGGGGGAGCATGAATTAATAGCTACAATGGAGCAGTATGATAGAGGCATTACTGAAACATTGTGGGATCAAACTCAGGACTGGGCAGTTAATTTAGATGGTTATTCCCTTTTTCGGAGGAATTGAGGGAATAGAATAGGTGGTAGAATATATTTATATGCTAAATTGGAATTAAAACCAATTCTAGATGTTTACAGGAATTTTGAAAATGAAAAAACCTTGTAAATAGAAATTAGTAGTGTGGCTAAAAGTTCAATGAAAATAATTGTAGGTCATATGGTCTAACCCACAAAATATCTTTGAGATTGAGGAAGCCAAAATACTTTTAAATTGAGAAGGCATCAAAACAATGATGCATGGGTTATATGAATAGGCTTGTTCATTCAGCCACCAAAACATGGAACACAAAAAGAGCTTCTTTCAGTATAGGTGTAAATTAAAAAGAACCCCCCCCCCATTTACAACAGTCCAGCTAAATAGTCCATAACAGGGCTTTGCCTTTTCCAAGAAAGGGCGGTTAAAGTCCAAGAAAAGCAGAAAAACATAGGGTAAGTGTCCCACTGTAACAGACCTTGTTGCAGGCTTGTCTCCATCCAGCGGTTCAGAATGTGCTTCTCTGGTTAAGACAGGAACCGAGGACAAGTGGGAGCTCTGGCTTTCTAAAGCCCCTTATTGAGGCAACTGGGACCTGGTTAATTAACCCAGTCTTATCTCAAATTTGGAATAGCGAGCTAACTGCTGTACTCCAGTCCTATACATAGGTCTCCTAGGCATAATGTTGGGATCATGAATTCACAGTCATGTTTTCATTAATGGGTGATTTTAATT
Source organism: Ascaphus truei (assembly GCF_040206685.1). Lineage (NCBI taxonomy): Eukaryota > Metazoa > Chordata > Amphibia > Anura > Ascaphidae > Ascaphus > Ascaphus truei. Next base: position 379,264,789 of record NC_134483.1, read on the forward strand.
ATGCAGACATAGACTTGAGCACTAAAATAAGCATTACAACTAAAGGAAACCATTTTTTGTGCGTGCTAATTGACAATTACATATCCCAAATTATTGAGGAACCAACTAGGAGGGGGCATTACTGGGTTTAGTAATCTCAAACAATGTAGAAGTAATATCAAATAGTCATATTAGGGAACATTTGGGGAACAGTGATATTAACATGGTTTCATTTGAAAGAAATTATCAAAAACCATATTCTATGGGTTCAGCAAAGACTTAGGGCCTCATTCAGAGAGAGTTGATAAAAATTATCGCCAGGGCATTTAAAATGCTGTTTTTTTGGGTGTTGCTATCACGGTATTCAGAAAGGCTCGATTACCAGTGATAGCAAAATTCCCAAAATGGGCGATTTGCTGCCAGCGAGAGCATCGAGCCTCTGAAAAGGCCTAAACCGGCGATTCATATCTGCTGCAGAGAGAGCGGCTCTGAGAGAGCCGCCTTTCCCAGCTGAAATGTCGCCCGAAAATTATTTATTTAAATATATATTTATTTCATAGTGTAGATGTGCAGGGGGTCTCCGGAGCTGAACCGCATTGGTTTCAGGTCCAGGGACCCCCTGCTTCCCGAGATACAGGCACCTTTATGGGGTGCCGGTATCTCCTATGCAAGGAAATGTCCCGATCACGTGACGCGGGACATTTCAATGCAGAGGGATACCGGCACCCCATAAAGGTGCCTGTATCTCGGGAAGCAGGGGGTCCCGGACATAAAACCAACGTGGTTCAGCTCCGGAGACCCCCTGCACATCTACACTATGAAAGAAATGTATATTAATAAATATTGTAATAAACATCAATACACGCCCCCCCCCCTCCGCCCAAACCCATACAATACATTAATGGGCAAAATAACTATTATCCAGATATGGATAATAGATTATTTGCCCATTATTAAACACTGCATTAGCATATAAAAAGTTATACTTACCACAACAGCAGGTCCCTCTGTCCTCCGTAGCAAGAAAGCATATACAGTATATACATAATAAAGACATTCTAATGGCCCCTAACCCCTTAATCACCTTAGCAGTTACTAACCGCTATAGTCAATAAGGGGTTAACCCACCCTTGTAGCAAGTAACTGTCCTGCGCTTCAGCTGGGCAGCAAGCACCTACGGTGTCAAACCGTCATGTGACTGGATGTGAGGGAGCAAATAATGGGCCCTAGGGTGACCGGAGTGTATGGAGAGGCAAAAAAGATTAAAATCTCTTACCTTTGTTCTCCACTCCGGTCTGGGTCCTGCTCACGCCTCCCTCCGGTGTCCGCGTGCTGCCTTCAGTGGGTATTAACGGTGAATGTGAAGAGAAGGCGCAACTGCGCATGACAGAAGTCTAAACAGGTCCCGGATGATGTAAAACAACTTTATTGACAACACACTCTGGGGGCTACACCACGATCTCCTCCTCTACGCGTTTCACCCTTGGAGATAGGGCTTCGTCTTGGAGTGAGGAGACGTGGTGCTGGCCAGACATTTAAACAGAAAAAGCCCGCGAAAAAACGGGTAGTGATCAATGTTAACCCCATCATGCCACAGGAAATGTTTAGACACAATGCTGTTTTTAAAGGCATAGTGACATCTTAGTATAGCCAGTATGAACATAATACATTTTAATAGTGAACATAACTTAAACAAAGGCTAATCTATAGGCATGGGGGTAATATAAAATGATAAAAAGATGCTAGCAACATTGCTGGAGACTGATAATATTGGCCATTAGATCTGTTATATAAAGCAGTAATTACTGATGTCTGAATATTACTATGGCATTAATTGAAATGCATATAATATATAATTTAAGACTATTCTAAATATTGTAAATATTGTAAATCTGCATAAAGACCTTGATACGACCAAGGAAGAAGATTGAAAGAAGGGGAGGGGGGTGGGGCGGGCTAGGGTGGGAAGGGGACGGAGAAGAGGGAATGTGGGGGGGGGGGAGTGGCAGAAAACAGCAAAAGAAAAAATAAAACACAGAATAGCAGTGCATAGCCATTGACAGTAAAACAATATACATAAGCAATGTTATAATGATAATAAAAATTCCAAAAAAATGAGGATATACGGTATGTTCTAGGAACCTTAGTAATTAATCGATGCATGGTGTTAATGAATACAGATTATGTATAAATCCTAATTAATTCATAAAAAACACCGTAAATCCCATTCTACATTAAGGCCATTGGGTTGTAAAGTATTTAAAGTAAAAATCCAATGGGCCTCTCTTTGATGAAGGAGTGTGTTGTCAATAAAGTTGTTTTACATCATCCGGGACCTGTTTGGACTTCTGTCATGCGCAGTTGCGCCTTCTCTTCACATTCACCGTTAACCCACCCTGACCTGATACAAACCCGGGAGGCCTAAGCACCCACCCCTGACTGACTATACCCACCCTGTACCCATTGAGTAGTATAGTGGTACATCATACCCATATAATAATAATATGGGCATGATAAGCCTCTATAGCACTCAATGGGCACCCTAATTACAATACATTAAAGCACAAGACACACAATAATAAAACATAACTAAACTCCAAAAAACCACACTTCACTAAATAAAAACAGTAGCCAGCAAATCCAATCAATACAAGCAATAACAACATCAACAATGAATTAATTAAACCATTAACCAATTAAACCAATTAATTCCTAAACCAACTCAAAATGAATAGTAACACTAACCAATCAAAACAATTAATTACTACAACATTAATGAATTTAAACAGTAAAATAGAAAGAAAGAAATTCTAACAATATCTGAAATAACCATAAAACGCATTAGCTAACATAATATAACATTAACTACAAATGAACACCAATCGCAAAACTTTTATTAACATTAAGCATGAACAAACAAACAATCACATCCACATAATAAACTGAAATGAAAAAAATCAACAGCAATACCAAGCGAGAAATGCCCCCCAAATATTGTCATAATAACGTATTAATCTGTACCCTAAAGAGGTACAGATTAATATATTATCAGTCAATGTGCCTCCCCCAAAAAATCAAAAAAACACATCCAATGTATAAACCTGTAAAAAGAGACATTTACAAACATTCAATATATTACTTACGATTAGAAGCGTTGGCCCTCCGACTCCCGGGGTAACAGGAAGCTCATGTACCTTGAAGCCCTCCAACAGCATCCGATGCCATCCGCCATGAAGATCCTGATCAGGTACCCAAATCTTCTTTTTTCTTTCTTTAGTCACCTTCTTCTATCTTCATCTGTAAACATTTCTTGGTCTTCTTTATCTTCTATCTTCTTGTTGTAATCCAAAAAACCCCATGGTAGATCCCAACCGATGTTGTCTCGTCGTCTTCTTGGGCTCAAATGAGGCGTCATGGCCTAAAATAGGGCTTGTGACATCACATTTAGCCTTCAAATGGTTAACAGCCACCTGATTGGCTGTGAAAACCATGTTCCGACTTTAAAAAATTTATTGACATGACATCACTTAAAGAGAATGATGCCAGCCAATCAGAATGGCTGTGCTTCATTTGCCTTTAAGATTACGTCACGAAGCCGGCGTCACATGGTATTTCAGCCAATCAGATCGTGGGAACCAATTCCGCACTCTGATTGGCTGAAATACCTTGTGACACAGCGGCCATCTTGGACTTAGTGACGTAATGTTAAAGAGAATGATGCCAGCCAATCAGAATGGCTGTGCTTAATTTGCCTTTAAGATGTGCATAGGTGACTTGATTAAAGTAAAGTAAATAAGGCACCTGGCTCTGATGACATACATCCAAGCTACAGTAAGTTCACTATAGCCTAAACATTACATTTAATATTCAAAGAATCCATTTCCACCGGCTCAGTACTTCAAGATTGCTGTAAAGCAGACGTGGTGCGCATATTTAAAAAAAGAAGCTTGATCACTACTGGGGAATTACAGAAATGTAAGTCTGACATCAATAGTGGGAAAGCTACAGTATTTGTAGGCTTGGTATGGGACAATATTCAGGGATACCTAATCGATAGCAAAATTATTTGTAATAGTGAGCATGGATTTATGAAGGATTGGTCGTGTCAAACTAACCTTTGTTAGTTTCTTTAAGAAGGTAAATAGAAATTTAGACCAGGGTAATGCAGTTGATGTGGTCTACTTAGATTTTGCAAAGGCTTTTGGTAAGGTGACACACAATTGGTTAGTGTACAAAATAAATTAAATTGAATTCGGTAAAATTCTTTGCATCAGGATTAAAAATTGAATGAAGGCTAGACAACAGAACATTGTCATAAATAGAACAATTTCTGGTGAGGCTAAGGTTGTAAGTGGAGTACCTCAAGGATCAGTACTGGGACTTCTGCTGTTTAAATTGTGTATTAATGACTTTGAGGTTGGAATAGAGAGCAAAGTCTCCATCTTTGAAGATGACCAAAAATTGTGTAAGGTCGTAAAATCAGAGTAGGATGTAATTTCTCTCCAGAATTACTTGGATAAATAGGAAACTGGGACAGGTAAATGCCAGATGAGGTTAAATACAGATAAATGTAAGGTTATGCATTTGGGAAACAAAATAAACAGGTGACCTAAATGAGGCAGAATGAGTTCAATCCTTGATGGAGAAGGATTTAGGAGTGCTTGTAGACAACAGGCTTATTGTACTGTAGCAAATAAGATCTTATCTTGCATTAAACAGGAAGGGATGGAAGCATAATTATGCCACTCTATGAAGCATTAGTAAGACCGCACCTTGAATGTGGAGTACGGTTTTGGGCACTACTCAATAAAAAAGACATTATGGAACTAGAAAACGTGCAGAGAAGAGCCACCAAATTAATAAAGGGGATGGAAATCTGATTTGTGAGGAAATGCTAGATAAATTAATCTGTGTACATTAGAAAAGAGACATTTAAGATGATAACTATATACAACTATATTTGGGTTCAATACAAGGAGCTTTAAAAATAACTATTCATCCCAAAGGTAACACAAGCACAGGGCCAACCCTTAAGGTTGGAAGAAAGGAGATTTCACCAGCAACAAAGAAAATGGTTCTTTACATTAAGGGCAGAGAATTCATTATCCATGGATACTGTGATGGAAGATACAATAGATTTAAAAAAAAAAGGTTATACATTGTTTTAGAAAGGAAAGGATCTGTTTACAGGCATATACCAAATAAGTAAACATGAGAAAGATATTGATCAAAGGAGAAATCTGATTTCCATTTTTGGAGTCAGGAAGGAATTTATTTTTTCCCTTATGAGATATCATTGGTTAATATTTCACTGGGTACTTTTGCTTTCCTTCCTCTGGATTAATATACAGTAAATTCAAAATTAGGATAATTATCTGACGTCTACATTTAGCATAGGTTGAACTTGATGGACATATGTCATTTTTCAACATCATGTAACTATTTAACTAAGTAACTATTCCACAAGATATTAACTGCTGAGTGGCCCAACCGGACAGCTAGTCATGGCTTCCTATGAGTATGTTACATCAGAGGTAAAGAGCAGCACACCAAGTGATAATACAAGACTGTTTTTTTTATCAATCATTTCAGTCCTACATGGCAATGCCTTACTAACCACTAAACCAAGCAAGGGTCAACCCCTACCATGCTCCCCACTGTGGAGCTCAACCACACTTCCCCTTTGTATCAACCTCCAACACCCATCACTCTGCCTCTTTCTCCTCCGGCCACCCCCTCCTTACGCAAACACACCTAACCCACCCCTCAAGAAGATTGGCTAAAAGCCCTATTAGCCCGTTTCAGCTGAAATCGTTAATTTTGCAGGCAGGTACAGACTTAAGATGGTCTCAGAGTTTACAAGCTGTTGTGGCACATTCTCCATGACACTGGCCATCATGTTCTTTGTAGACAACTCAATGAGCTGCAGAGTCTGAGCTGGGGAAAATAATGAAACATCAAGCTGTAGTGTCTTGGTTTTCTCCCCATTATCAACATCTTCTTATGCACTAGGAGGAGGAGCAGGAGAAAATAAGTCCACAGGCTTTGCTGGAGAAAGGGTGTTCCCATCTGCATCATGTACAGATGATGCAATTGCTTAGTTAATCAGCGCCAGAGTGTTTGAAGTCTACATCATAACAACATATTTAAGCATTTTGTATGGCCTAGAACAAGCTGGCACTGTAGTGCATGAATAAAGGAAGAATAAAATACATTTGAAAATAAATATTATAGATTTGACATCTACAAATTGAAGTATTTACATTCTACTAAAATAATTTTGCTACAAAGAAACAATGTATGCGCATGTAAGCATAAGTATGATGACAAAAAACCATAAAGAAAAATATTTCCTCATGATATACAGGAAACTATTCAAACTATTCATTTAGAATGGTAAACCAGGGTGGCATTAAATAAATCTGCACTCATAGGCAGATTATGCATAATGTTATATGTTATTACTTCAAGCTCTATAAAGCACTCATTTGCAGTCATCATCCTAATGCTCTGTCAATGCTAATAAAGTTGATTTCAGTCTATAGTTGGCTTTGACTTTTTTCTTCATATGTTTATGGGATATGAATTCCAAAATGTGCGGTAGAAAAGTACTCTGCATTAGCAATTCATCTCATCAGTGCAAAAATAAATGTACTTTATTTTGTTCGTTTGATTTTAAACCAACCTAATGGCTCCCAATTTCAACATTTATGCTGAACCTTAGAGGTTTGGATATATTACACAGTATGCGTGAAAAATTAAGATCGTTTATACACAAGGTACATCAAGCTGGACAGAACAAGTGCTGTTTATGCATCCCCAAAGTACAGGTAATTACACTTTCTAAAACAAGTAGTAATTATAGAGCATATGTGAAATTCACTTTTTTTCTATGTACAAAAGCCTGTACCAGCAAATGCCTATTTATAGTCAAGCTTCTTACCAATATAAAGTGAAGAATATGTCAAACTGGCACACAGAAACATTGTAAGTGCCAGCAACCAATTCCTGCTATTCACAATGGGACAACTTAATTTTCATAAAAGGTTTTGAAAGGAACAAAAACTGCTAGGGGCAGAAGTAGCATATGCAGTGTTTTTATTGCTGAGCCAACATTTTTGTGGACTTTAATGTTATTTGACCAATTCATTAAGACAAATATTTTAGAAAAATTATATTACATTTAAAGTAATTTCAAACATTGACAAGTTAGCTGGGCTGAAGAGCTGACTTGTACTTAAATAAAACCTCAATGTGCTATTTTGTTTTGTTTTGTTTTTTGAGGACCTACTGTATGAAGATTCTAAAATTATTTTGCCTGAATTTTTCATTTTTTTGAATGGTGATCATTACACTCTAGGTATTACAAACATATTTAGAAATTTAAAAAAAATGTATATATTATTTGTTTTATATATATTTATATATAAATACAAATAATCATTACAACAGAACTTTCAACTTTGAAAGAAGATTATTTTTATTTGAAACAGTATTTTTTAAGCACTGAAATGAATGCTACAAAAGTTTACAAAGCTTCATGTTGGGCACAAATGATCTACTGCTACTTATAATACATTTTGCTGCATTTTGGCTGCCGCTATCATGACAGAAACAGTAAACCAATGCACATTGCTTTAAAGAGATATAATTTAAGAGAATTCATGCCAAAACTTTGTAGGTTTTCTCCCACATTGTTGATCTGGTAAAGTGTTATTATTGTTGGATACTGTATTTATGCAACTCGTTTATATTCTGGCCTTTCATTTAGATGCCTGAGTAACATAGGGTTGAAATGAAAAAGGCAAGAAAAACTAACTGCAGTCAAGAAATATTAAATTAATATTCATATGTTGTGAACTATGATAACCATGCAAATAAATACCGGGGAAATGCATTTGGTTTTGTGCTCATGGAAAACAGTAAGTCTTTGCTACATCTGTATGAATACTTCAAATAGATATGTTACTGGTTATTTTGTTTTCAAAAATTGTGTTTGTTTTGCCCAAATTATTTTATTACAGGCAAAAAAGTTATATAAGAAAAAGTATTTTATAGGCGTAAACAATTATTATAGATAGTAGTTAGGTGAACTTAACAATTTTACAATGTCTTTATATACATTTCTCTCAGTCTCTTTCAATCCTAAAGAAAATGAAAAAAGGGCTACTTATTATACATTGCACATTATACATTGTGCTTTTACTTGAATAGTGCTGCTATTTTGCTTATCCACTCTCTGTACTTATTACTGGCCACAAAGATCTAAGGACAGTTGATTCTACTAAGTCCTATTGCGGACTGTTCCTGATATTGGCGTTTGACGTCATAGTCACGTGATCGGAGCTACGGATCACGGAACTGCATCGCGGGAACATCAAACCTGGCGGAATAACGGAAAATCACATTGTAGGAGTGATCGTGTCGAAGACGGAGGATTTCAATCAAAGAAGGAGCTGTTGATTTGCGTTACTGATTGTTTGTGTGGTGACATACATCCACACTGCCCGATTATATCGGCTACATTTAAGTAGTAATTTTGCTAACTGCATATAAAATTGCCTTTTAGTACTTCACTATTGTGCCCTTTTTTCATTTTCTTTAGGATCCAGAGAAGTCTTACTCAGAAACGCGTAGGGTGAGGGTCTCTAAGAAGAGCTCCCCAAATTTGTCTGCTATACGGACTTGTTTGAAGTGAAACTTCTTTAGTGGCACCTCATTCGTAATGGGAAAAAAATGCATTGTGGAGACAGAAAATGAAACGGATGTGACTAGATGAAGTAAGTGCTGGCAGTTGAGGCCGGGCTGTGTTCTGGCTCAGCCCGACCCCAACACTGATATGCTCCCACCCGCCCTGCTAACCTAAAAATCACATGCAGCGGCGATAGCCGCCGGCGCCGCTCCTATCGGCCGCCGCTCCCCCCACACGCCCACTGACACATGTGGCAGCGGCGATAGCCACCGGCACCGCTCCTAACGGCCGCTGCTCCCACCACACGCCCACTGACATGCGGCGGCGACGACGCGCTCCCCCCACACGCCCGCTGACATGTAAGCTGTGAAAATGTAATAAAATATTTGTCACATGCGGCGCCGCCGGCGCCGTTCCTAACAGCCATTTGAAGGCACAAGTGACGTCAGTGCTGGCAGATGAGGCCAACACTTACCTCCATGTCCACATTAATCCGTGGCCACATAACTGTCTGGCGCCAATCGCATATGCCACGCATGTGCAGTAGTGATGGCACCGCTGACGGACGCCACGCATGCGCAGAAGCAGCTGGCATTGCTCGCGCATATGCAGCAACGAACACCGCCTCAACTTCAACAAGCCACGCATGCGCAGAAGTAGCCATACTGTCTTGCGCCGTTCACATATGCCGCACATGCGCAGTTGTGATGGCACTGCTGACGGATGCCACGCATGCGCAGAACCGGCTAGCATTGCTCAAACAGAAGCAGAGTTCTACGGCGCGTATGTGCAGAGGCTTCTGGAGCTCGGCAGTGCCTCGCGCATGGGCAGCAGAAGAGAAAAGGACATGGAGCACAGACCACCCACCCACACCCCCTTTGTCACACACACTGTCACACACACTGTCACTCACAAACACACACACACACACACACACACACAGACATACACTGTCACACACACACAGACACACACACACAGACACACACATATACACACACACACACACACACAGTAAAACACACACTCACACGAGGAATTCACAGTTAGTGCAAATAGCTAATATAGAGGATATGTGTCGAGCACGCGTGTTGTAAGTCAAATTTATTTGCGTTTTGTCATTGAAATAGTTTTTTGATTTTTAATTAAAAACATCACCAACACAAATACAATATCTGTGACAAAAGTCAAAGAAGTTTCATTTAACATGCGCGCGCTCAGCAAACACAATTTTTACTACCTATCAGTTTGCTGCAAAGCCTTATTCAAGGCTATTGGGACTGTGTGCTACACCATACATCCATAAAAGCTGATGGATCCGATGGAGCCAATAGTGCTACAGGTAAACCCCGTTATAGCGCGGTCCTCGGGGTCCACCCCGAGACAACCGCGCTAGTAACGGGATCGTGCTAATTTTAAAAAAAATGGCCACCGCGCGCCTGATCGACCCTCCGGTCTGGTTGCTAGGGCCGCCTGGTTACCAGGGCTTGTGACAGGTAGGCCAGACCGACCTGTGACACACCCGCTATGCCACCTCCTCTTGGCCGGTGAGCGAGCTACTACTGCCCGGCTCCTCCCTCCTGGCCCTGCGGCTCCTTCCCAGATAAGATCCGCCTCCTGCCAGCAGTGACGTGTCCCTTACCTGGCGGCTTGTGTTGGGTAAGGAGAGGTGCAGTACCAGGGAAGAAAGATCTGGGCCTATGGTATGAGAGGATCCGGAGAGCTGAATGGGTAGCGAGGTCCCCTTTGCGTCTCTCACATGTTTCCCGACACCCCCCCTCCTCCCGACACCCTTCCTCCCGACACCCCCCCTCCTCCCGACACCCCCCCTCCTCCCGGCACCCCCCCTCCTCGTGACACCCCCCCTCCTCCGACACCACCCCTCCTCCCGACACCCCCCTCCTCCTGATGCCAGCTCCGCTCCGATCTCAGCAGCCGACACCAAAGGTAGGGAGGGGGAGTGGGAGGTGTGGTGTAGTGTGCTGTGAGAGTGTGTTGTGAGAGCTGTGTGCTGTGATAGTGTGCTGTGAGTGCTGTGTGGTGTGAGAGCTGAGTGCTGTGTGAGCAGTGTGCAGTGTAGAGTGTGTGCAGTGTGTGCAGTGTGTGCAGTGTGTGCAGTGTGTGCAGTGTAGAGTGTATGCAGTGAGTGCTGGGAGTGTGTGCAGTGTGTGCAGTGTGTGCAGTGTGTGCAGTGTGTCGGGGCAGTGTAGAGTGTGTGCAGTGTGTGCAGTGTAGAGTGTGTGCAGTGTGTGCAGTGTAGAGTGTGTGCAGTGTGTGCAGTGTGTGCAGTGTGTGCAGTGTAGAGTGTGTGCAGTGAGTGCTGGGAGTGTGTGCAGTGTGTGCAGTGTAGAGTGTGTGCAGTGTAGAGTGTGTGCAGTGAGTGCTGGGAGTGTGTGCAGTGTGTGCAGTGTGTGCTGGGAGTGTGTGCAGTGTGTGCAGTTTGTGCAGTGTAGAGTGTGTGCAGTGTGTGCAGTGTAGTGTGTGCAGTGAGTGCAGTGTAGAGTGTGTGCAGTGAGTGCTGGGAGTGTGTGCAGTGTAGAGTGTGTGCAGTGTGTGCAGTGTGTGCAGTGAGTGCTGGGAGTGTGTGCAGTGTGTGCAGTGTAGTGTGTGCAGTGTGTGCTGGGAGTGTGTGCAGTGTGTGCAGTGTGTGCAGTGTAGAGTGTGTGCAGTGTGTGCAGTGTAGTGTGTGCAGTGAGTGCAGTGTAGAGTGTGTGCAGTGAGTGCTGGGAGTGTGTGCAGTGTAGAGTGTGTGCAGTGAGTGCTGGGAGTGTGTGCAGTGTGTGCAGTGTAGTGTGTGCAGTGTGTGCAGTGTGTGCTGGGAGTGTGTGCAGTGTGTGTAGTGTGTGCAGTGTAGAGTGTGTGCAGTGTGTGCAGTGTAGTGTGTGCAGTGAGTGCAGTGTAGAGCGTGTGCAGTGAGTGCTGGGAGTGTGTGCAGTGTAGAGTGTGTGCAGTGTGTGCAGTGTGTGCAGTGTGTGCAGTGTGTGCAGTGTGTGCAGTGTAGAGTGTGTGCAGTTTGTGCAGTGTGTGCAGTGAGTGCTGGGAGTGTGTGCAGTGTGTGCAGTGTAGTGTGTGCAGTGTGTGCAGTGTGTGCTGGGAGTGTGTGCAGTGTGTGCAGTGTAGAGTGTGTGCAGTGTGTGCAGTGTAGTGTGTGCAGTGAGTGCAGTGTAGAGTGTGTGCAGTGAGTGCTGGGAGTGTGTGCAGTGTAGAGTGTGTGCAGTGTGTGCAGTGTGTGCAGTGTGTGCAGTGTAGAGTGTGTGCAGTGTGTGCAGTGTGTGCAGTGTGTGCTGGGAGTGTATGCAGTGTGTGCAGTGTGTGCAGTGTAGAGTGTGTGCAGTGTGTGCAGTGTAGTGTGTGCAGTGAGTGCAGTGTAGAGTGTGTGCAGTGAGTGCTGGGAGTGTGTGCAGTGTAGAGTGTGTGCAGTGTGTGCAGTGTGTGCAGTGTGTGCAGTGTGTGCAGTGAGTGCTGGGAGTGTGTGCAGTGTGTGCAGTGTAGTGTGTGCAGTGTGTGCAGTGTGTGCTGGGAGTGTGTGCAGTGTGTGCAGTGTGTGCAGTGTAGAGTGTGTGCAGTGTGTGCAGTGCAGTGTGTGCAGTGTGTGCAGTGTAGAGTGTGTGCAGTGAGTGCTGGGTGTGTGTGCAGTGTAGAGTGTGTGCAGTGTGTGCAGTGTGTGCAGTGTGTGCAGTGTGTGCAGTGTGTGCAGTGTAGAGGGTGTGCAGGTTGTGCAGTGTAGTGTGTGCAGTGAGTGCAGTGTAGAGTGTGTGCAGTGAGTGCTGGGAGTGTGTGCAGTGTAGAGTGTGTGCAGTGTGTGCAGTGTGTGCAGTGAGTGCTGGGAGTGTGTGCAGTGTGTGCAGTGTAGTGTGTGCAGTGTGTGCAGTGTGTGCTGGGAGTGTGTGCAGTGTGTGCAGTGTGTGCAGTGTAGAGTGTGTGCAGTGTGTGCAGTGTAGTGTGTGCAGTGAGTGCAGTGTAGAGTGTGTGCAGTGAGTGCTGGGAGTGTGTGCAGTGTAGAGTGTGTGCAGTGTGTGCAGTGTGTGCAGTGTGTGCAGTGTGTGCAGTGTGTGCAGTGTAGAGTGTGTGCAGTGTGTGCAGTGTGTGCAGTGAGTGCTGGGAGTGTGTGCAGTGTGTGCAGTGTAGTGTGTGCAGTGTGTGCAGTGTGTGCTGGGAGTGTGTGCAGTGTGTGCAGTGTAGAGTGTGTGCAGTGTGTGCAGTGTAGTGTGTGCAGTGAGTGCAGTGTAGAGTGTGTGCAGTGAGTGCTGGGAGTGTGTGCAGTGTAGAGTGTGTGCAGTGTGTGCAGTGTGTGCAGTGTGTGCAGTGTAGAGTGTGTGCAGTGTGTGCAGTGTGTGCAGTGTGTGCTGGGAGTGTGTGCAGTGTGTGCAGTGTGTGCAGTGTAGAGTGTGTGCAGTGTGTGCAGTGTAGTGTGTGCAGTGAGTGCAGTGTAGAGTGTGTGCAGTGAGTGCTGGGAGTGTGTGCAGTGTAGAGTGTGTGCAGTGTGTGCAGTGTGTGCAGTGTGTGCAGTGTGTGCAGTGTGTGCAGTGAGTGCTGGGAGTGTGTGCAGTGTGTGCTGTGTAGTGTGTGCAGTGTGTGCAGTGTGTGCTGGGAGTGTGTGCAGTGTGTGCAGTGTGTGCAGTGTAGAGTGTGTGCAGTGTGTGCAGTGTAGTGTGTGCAGTGAGTGCAGTGTAGAGTGTGTGCAGTGAGTGCTGGGAGTGTGTGCAGTGTAGAGTGTGTGCAGTGTGTGCAGTGTGTGCAGTGTGTGCAGTGTGTGCAGTGTGTGCAGTGTAGAGGGTGTGCAGTGTGTGCAGTGTGTGCAGTGAGTGCTGGGAGTGTGTGCAGTGTGTGCAGTTTGTGCAGTGTAGTGTGTGCAGTGTGTGCAGTGTGTGCAGTGTGTGCTGGGAGTGTGTGCAGTGTGTGCAGTGTGTGCAGTGTAGAGTGTGTGCAGTGTGTGCAGTGTAGTGTGTGCAGTGAGTGCAGTGTAGAGTGTGTGCAGTGAGTGCTGGGAGTGTGTGCAGTGTAGAGTGTGTGCAGTGTGTGCAGTGTGTGCAGTGTGTGCAGTGTGTGCAGTGTGTGCAGTGTGCAAAAAAAATTTTTTTTTTTTTAAACGGGAGCCACGTAAAAACTGCGTTACAACTGATTTCGCGGTATAACGGGACACGCTATAACAGGGTTTACCTGTATTTCCACGTTGTGATGTCACGGACCAACGATCGCGAGATCTGGATGGTGAGGTTGGATGGGTCATCGACAGAGTTCCAACCACGGTGTGTGCATCATGAGAGAAGCTCCACGGACCACCAACCCCTTTGTTGCAGCTAAAAGATAGGATTTTATCCTGACATGTCTGATTATTTCTGCAACACTGTAAGTAGCCATTTTTCTTGCACCTTTCTTGATACATAAAAACGTACTTCACTATACTGTATTGGCATCTTTCTCATTTATAGGTCTTACCTCGTCCAGGGATCCTTTTAAGGACATATAATGTCTCTTTATCCCACAGGTATTTTCTGTCACTCTGTCCAGTCACTGATTTGCGCCTTTTGTAGCCTGCTTTATATATATATATATATATATATATATATATATATATATATATATATATATATATATAGGTAACAGAGCAGATGGCACACAAATACAGATGAAGACAGGTGCTTAGTCCCATATGAATGAATATAATCAAAGGCTCCTTACCAGGCAGACCAGAGAATCCAGGGAATCCAAAGCAGGCACAGCAAGGAAGAGACAGCACACTTGTTAGCAAAAAGAATTGTATTAGTGAAGCAGGCACAAAACATATATATATATAAGACACACAGATGAAAAGAACATAGACAATCCCCTTAGTAGCACTCTAAATTACACCTAAACTAATCTATAAGATAAAGATGGTTAAAAAGAAACAGATGCTCCGCCAATTCAGAAAAAATGAACAAGATTTTATTAATTAAACAACAAGACACACTAACTTAAAAACATAAAAATACTAAAGACAGCCTATGAAAATATATATGTATCAAAAATATAAAGAGAGAACTACTAATCAAACACTTTCAGTATTACAAAGAGAAAAAAGAAAAACTAAAATGTGTCTAAATAAAGTTTAAATAATGACAACAAAGTAGTTTAGTCTAACATAATAGGCAATACAAAATATATTCCCACTGACATATGCATGAAAGAATAATAAATCATTGCGTTGGAAAAAGTATATAGTCAATGACCCAGTATATAGCCAGGAAAAATTAGTATGTATAGCAAAAACAGAGGGGGGAAAAAGAAATAAAGCAACCAGGGAAAAATAATATAACAATAATAATAGTTATACCCTGAACAGCATTTGAAAAGATATGCGGTAACACCTGATCACTCTACAGGGGATTGAAAACGGGAGTTGCCCGATGTAAAAGTCTTAGTCCTGTAGGTAGTGCACTGCCCGGGCAGGTATTAGTGAAGAGGGGTACTCTTTTCAATCAGCACTACATATATTTTGTTTTAATTACCATTCATGCATTGATAATATTGTTGTCCCAGAGGATGTTTTCTTGGGACAAGTTCATTCATTAAAGTATATTAGTTTAATCACAACCCCCACTGTCTGCGCTTCTTACTTTTTTCTTTTTGTTATATAAATAAATACAATGAAAAAACCTGAAAAGAGATATTTACAAACATTCAATATTTTACTTACCTTTAGAAGTCTTCACCCTCCGAATCCCGTTGTATCTGCAATTTCTCGAACCGCGACGTCATCACCCGCAATCAAACGCGATCCACCTTGAAGACCATCATCAGGTAAAAAATCTTCTTTCTTTTATCATCTATCACCGTCTTCTTTCTTCATCTGTCATTATTTTCTTCTTTTCTTTAATCTTCTTTCTTCATCTGTCAATCCAAAACCCAATGGTAAATCCAGAACTTGATGTTCTCTTGTCGGCTTCTAGAGGTAAAATGAGACGTACAGGCCTTATATAGGGCCTGTGACTTTTATTTATTTATTTATAAAATATTTTACAAGGAAGTAATACATTGAGAGTTACCTCTCATTTTCAAGTATGTCCTGGGCATAGTTAATATGACAAATAATACATGGTTACAAATACAGTTACATAAATTAACAGGGTATACATTATATACAATACATTGCATGCACAGTTAGAGAAGATGTATATTATAGGCTTATGTAACAGTTACAGACCAGATTAAAATGTGAGACAGCCTTAGTTTTGAAAGAACTTAAACTGGTGGTGGATGTGAGAGTCTCCGGTAGGTTGTTCCAGTTTTGGGGTGCACGGTAAGAGAAGGAGGAGCGGCCGGATACTTTGTTGAGCCTTGGGACCATGAACAGTCTTTTGGAGTCAGATCTCAGGTGATGAGTGCTGCATGTGGTAGGTGTGAGGAGCTTGTTCAGATAGGTGGGTAGCTTGCCCAGTATTTGAAGGCAAGACAGGAAAGGTGAACTTCGCGCCTGGACTCGAGTGTTGACCAATCTAGTTCTTTGAGCATTTCGCAGTGATGTGTATTGTAGTTGCATTGGAGAACGAAATGACACATTGAATTGTAGAGGGTGTCAAGTTTGCCAAGATGGGTTTGGGGTGCCGAGCCATATACTATGTCTCCATAGTTGATAATTGGCATTAGCATCTGCTGTGCTTTCTGACCAGCAGACTTAGGGAGGATTTTTTCCTGTAAAGTACACCTAGTTTGGCATAGGTTTTGGATGTCAGGTATCAATGTGCATCCCGAATGTTAAGTGGGAGTCAAACCATATGCCCAGGTATTTAAAACTAGTAACAGGAGTTAGGGTTGTGTTAGCATTTGTTCTGATCTGGAGCTCAGTCACTGGAAGCTTTAAAAATGTAGTCTTGGTCC
Organism: Ascaphus truei; assembly: GCF_040206685.1. Classification (NCBI taxonomy): domain Eukaryota; kingdom Metazoa; phylum Chordata; class Amphibia; order Anura; family Ascaphidae; genus Ascaphus; species Ascaphus truei. The sequence goes on from NC_134483.1 coordinate 379,281,320, forward strand.
CAAATACCATTGTTACAGTCTTGTCAGTGTTTAAAAACAGTTTGATTTGGGAAATCCAGTTTTTGAGTTTCAAAAAGTCAGACTGAAGTATGTGTTCAAGGTCAGAGAGGCTATGGCAGTGTGCATATAGGATTGTGTCATCTGCATACATGTATTGAGGCTTCCTTACAAGCTGTGGGAAGATCATTGATGAACACTGATAAGAGTAGGGGCCCCAGAACAGAGCCTTGCGGGACACCACAGGTGATATCCAGGGGGTTGGATTTAGAGCCTGATATGGACACATGTTGGGATCTACCTGATAGGTAGGACTGAAACCAGCTTAAAGCATGCTTCCCTATTCCAGGGCTCTGGAGTTTGTTAAGCAGGATAGCATGATCAACAGTATCAAAAGCCTTTGCAAAATCTAGGAATATTGCACCAGTGAGTTGACCCTGTTCCATTCCACACTGGATTTCATTGCAAACTTTATGGTCAGATGGTATAGCTCCAATCCGATTGGTTGCTGTTTGATGTTCCTGCCTCTTTTTTTTTTAAAGATATGATGTCATCTCCAAGGGAAGTACGTCACATTCTTAAAACCCCATGGCTATATCACATGGTATTATAGCCAATGGGATTGAAGACAATCCCATTGGTTGCTGTACCATGTGATTGGTTACATTAGTTCAAAAGGATGTGACATCACTTTAAGGGTGAAAAAAGCACTTAAGTCCTGTCTTGCCATGTCTCAGTAGCTTATCACCAGCCTCACTCCAACTTTTTTTGGCATGAGGATTTTAGGAGAAACTCGCCATTCTAGAGCTACGATTAGCCTCGATAGGTCTCGATAACCTAATCATGGCTACCAGAATTGCAAGAGTTTCAGAACCTGCCGATAACTCCCACCACCATGCTTGACAGTTGGGATGAGGTGGCTCTGTTTGAACGCAATTTTGGTTTCCACCAAACATAACGTTTCTCATTGAGGCCAAAAAGTTCTACGTTTGACTTTTCTGTCCAGAGAACATTGTTAGAGAAGTCTTGTGGAGACTCTATGTTCTCTTTGGCGAACTTCAGACAGGCAGCAAAGCTCTTTTTAAAGAGCAGTGGTTTCCCCCTGGCTATCCTCCCATGAACACCATTCTTGTTCAGTCTTTGTCTGATAGTTGAGTCATGATCACATAAGCCAAGGTGAGAGTGGCCTGCAGCTTCTTCAAGGTTCCTCTGGGGTTCTTTGTGACTTCCTGGATGATTTTCCGGTTATTCTTGGATAGATTTTGGTAGGACGATCGCTCCTGGGTAAAGTGACTGTGATTTTGAACTTTCGTCATTTGTCTGACAGGGGATTGGAGGAGCACTAAATCCTTAGAAATTGTTTTGTAACCATTTCCATACTAACTAACAACAATAACTGCCTTTTTGAGGTACTCAGAGATTTATTTTGAACATGATATGAAGTGTTTCCACACACCTGTATGGTGATGACAAAGCTCACAATGTTTCTGATATTTACATAGGGTGGGGCCTCCGAAACTCATATCTGAAGATCAGCCTAATTATTTAAACACCTGATTCAAATTATCCCCTTAATTTAGTTAATAAAATGAAGGTTTCAACTTACTTTTCACAGACCCTAACTCTTAATTACTTAATTATTTTTTGTCAAATAAAACATCACTTTGTTTCAAAAGATATAGAATTGGTTAATATAAACCCTATTGGATATTTAGAAAAGATTGGTTTTTATTCAATTGTAACGTAGTTTCCTCCACCCAATCGCAGATAGGGGCCATTACAGGGTGTGTGGTGCATATACCTGCTGGCCACAGGAGGGCTGAATCTTCCGCCGATGGTAGTGGGGACACAGGGCCAGGCTTCTTGGGTTCATACCCCACATTTTTCCTTAGCAGTGCAGCGCCACCATCTCCCGTGGACTCCGGGAACTGAAGGTGATCTTCCACGATAGAACTTATTACCTCTCCCCCCAGTAAGGTCATGCACCAGGCAGGAGGCATAGTGCAAACAGGAATGGGTTTATTACTATACTCTGTAGTAACAGGAACAAGGCAGGATCTGCATAATACAGTCTCTCAGGATTCACTGTAGGATGGTCCCTGGACCGCCACTACATGCTAAGGGCACCCACAGCCATCCTAGCTCTTCCCCACCTCCCTGGCAGAGGTATTGTCCACACTCTCTCTCGGAATGAAGGTAGTGCATGCACTCAAACAAAAAGGGTGAAAGTGGGGTACTTAACCACCGGTGCGCTGGTTCTGGGGAGCTCCTGATGTCCCAAATAGATCCAGTGAAGAAGAAAAATCAGGCACACGGTCTTAATCATCAAATGAAAAGGGGTTTAATGTGCCAAGGAATCCAACGTTTCGGCAGTAATACAGCCTTTCTCCAGGTGTAGGCTCACCTGCAGCCTACTGTACATCTTGAGAAAGGCTGTATTACTGCCGAAACGTTGGATTCCTTGGCACCTTAGACACTGCTCCCTGAGGTCGGCCGAACATATGAAGGTGAGGGGGTTAAGTAATGAAGACTACCCCATCAATGGGATTGTAAGGGTGCAACTGGAAATACTCCAACTGAACACCGGCAAGAAACACCCTATGCATGTAGCGGCGATGGTATGCCCGGAGCCCCAAGACCAATGCAAGTATCCAATCATCCTGGGAACAAATACTGATATAGTACAAGCTGTAATCAGAGCATACCTGAAGGAGACCAACGAGTTACCGCTGGCCCATTCGCTCCTATATCCCGTGCTATGAGAGGAGTGCAACCGGGTATATGTCCTAGAGCGTCACGGGGATCTCTACAATCGTCAATGCGGACTGACGACCATTTTACCAGGGGGAGTGCAACGAATGGACGTCTGGTGCAGTTACCCCGAGCGAGATGAGAACGATCAGCTCTTCTCTCTGGAGAGTACCCCTGAGTAAGAAGCTCAGAGAGGGTATAGGGTCCTACCCAAAGTGAGGGAGTGGGCGACAAAAATCCCTCTACGAACTTACGTATATGTGCAGAATCTCTCTCCATTCCCTATGGAACTTGATGCCGGACAGAGTCTGGGTTGCATATATCCGGTTAGCCCTGTGGAACCAATGCCCAAGTGAATGCGGCAGCTGCAAGTGAGCCGTTAGTTGACCTAGACTTCAACTTCGGCGAGTCGACGTTGCCAACTGAGTGGAAGGAGTGGCTGACAACCCAGTTGAATAAACAACGGACGGTGTTCTCCACGAGTGAGATGGATGTGGGGTGCAGTGGGAGCGCTCAACATGCCATTAGACTGAGTGACGCCACTCCGTTCCGCGAACGCTCTCGTCGCATCGCCCCTAGGGATGTGGACGATGTGAGGAACGTCTTGCAAGAAATGGAGACCGCTGGGATTTTGACGGAGTCTCAAAGCCCTTTCGCCTCTCCCATAGTAGTGGTAAGGAATTAGAACGGATCCGTACGACTGTGTGTCGACTATAGAACCCTGAACAATCGTACGATACCGGACCAGTACAATCTTCCTCGCATTGAAGAGAAACACAGGGGAGGGTTAAGAGTAACCCAAAAGAAATCCTATTTCCACTGCCTTCTACTAATAAATGGTTGGGAAAGATTCAATCCCTGGGTGAGAACCCCATACACCATTTAATAAAATATAAAAACACTTTTATTTAACATATATGCAAAGACGTCTACAAATATTAAAAGAAACAGGGAGTGGGTGCAGGGAGTGAGATAAGCAGTATTAATCTGTATAGTACACTGTATGTACTCAGTGAACAGCTGTAATTACTGTTTGTTAATCCTGTCAGTCCTATACATGAATACTAGCAGCATGTACTCAATCAAGCACGCTATATAAAGTGTGTGTAACACAGAAACACAAGCACAGACAGGACTTGTAGCACGTCCACCTTCAATATTATACAAGGGGCTTAACGCGTAATGTCCCTTCCTGAGAGAGTATGTGTTGCACAAATGATTAGCTAAAATGTGCATCTGACAGGATATACAAGTGTACAGAGGCACATCATTACTGCTTAGCAAAAGTGGGGGATGTATAAAGTCTCTTGACTTTGATGCCAGCTGGCGTCTCCCCCGGCATGAGATCATACAGTCCCGACGCACACACCTCTGAATAAGTATACAATGTATCGTAGATGCACCTATTAGGATGTCAGCAGGACAATTTTGCAACGTGATCGCGCAAACACAGTTGCAGATTAGGCTCAGCAGTAGCTCAGCAGTATACGACCTGATATTCATGGACTCTGTTGCTCAAACACTCCTCCCTGCTCCGCGCTCACTGCTGACGTCACGAGAGTCGATCTCGTCATGAGTCCTGACGTGATCTCGTCATTGAGTCCTTTTCGGAAAAGCGTCTGAAGTGTGAATATCCATCTGCACTCAGAACACCTTGGATCCATTAGGAACACCGCAGACACCCCAGTCGCACGCCACATCCACACTGAACACAATGGTGATCCCCAGTACCTTTCATTCTGTGGTATAGAACATCTACCATGGGGGCCACGAAAGGGAGACTGGGATAAGCGTCTGATGCAACGTGAGTGCAGATGGATATTCACACTTCAGACGCTTTTCCCAAAAGGACTCAATGAGGGGTATATATACGCCCCCTTTCTCTGACATCCCCACCCTAATAACCATGGGTCATTCTCTTGTGGTCCACCCAGTTAGATGAGTAGGAGCATTTTGATCCATTATGTTGCTTTGGGATCCGTGTATACAGTGGGGGTCTTATACTCCCCCCGACCGTTTTGACTTCTAGAGGCGGTCATTTAAGGTCCACACAGTTCTACATGTTTACATATTTAAGAGCTATGAGTATATCCACCTTACTAGTATTCAATAGGACAGCTAGGGGCATTCTTACACTTATACTACACACAATTAGCAGTAGGGGATGATCCCCACCTATGCCCCGTGTTACTGGACCAATGTCCATGGCAGTCTGCCTTCGTTAACTTTATTGAGATCAACATGATACTCATTATCACCCCTCGCAACACTAACAAGAGGGGTGTCTGTGAAACACTTACTGCTTATACAGATTTACTTGGCACCTAAAGGGTTAACTCTGGCCCATACTGTAGCTAGGTTCCATCTGAAAGATTCCCCTCCTAATGGTGATGATTGGCCTGCTGCGAAGCAACTCCCCCAGGCCGATCTACATAAGACATCAGGGAAGGGGCTGTTTCCTTACCTTTTCCCACCTTGACAAAGCGCAGGTGCGCGAAACGATCGTCGGTGTTTGATGACATCACTCTCGTGACGTCAGCAGTGAGCGTGGAACAGGGAGGAGTGTCTAAGCAACAGAGGCCACGAATATCAGGTCGTATACTGCTGAGCTACTGCTGAGCCTAAGCTGCAACTGTGTTTGCGCGATCACGTTGCAAAATTGTCCTGCTGACATCCTAATAGGTGCATCTATGATACATTGTATCCTTATTCAGAGGTGTGTGCGTCGGGACTGTATGATCTCATGCAGGGGGAGCCTGCCAGCTGGCATCAAAGTCAAGAGACATTATACATCCCCCACTTTTGCTAAGCAGTAATGATGTGCCTCTGTACACTGTATATCCTGTCAGGTACACATTTTAGCTAATCATTTGTGCAACACATACTCTCTCAGGAAGGGACATTACACGTTAAGCCCCTTGTATAATATTGAAGGTGGACGTGCTACAAGTCCTGTCTGTGCTTGTTTTTCTGTGTTACACACACTTTATATAGCGTGCTTGATTGAGTACATGCTGCTAGTATTCATATATAGGACTGACAGGATAAACAAACAGTAATTACAGCTGTTCACTGAGTACATACAGTGTACTATACAGATTAATACTGCTCATCCCACTCCCTGCACCCACTCCCTCTTTCTTTTAATATTTGTAGAAGTCTTTGCATATATGTTAAATAAAAGTGTTTTTATATTTTATTAAATGGTGTATGGGGTTCTCACCCAGGGATTGAATCTTTCCCAACCATTTATTAGTAGAAGGGAGTGCAAATAGGATTTCTTTTGGGTTACTCTTAACCCTCCCCTGTGTTTACCTATGTACCTATCTCCCGTATGCACCCATGTCTATACGTATATGTATTCTGTACATTTTGGCGAGCGACAATACCCCTTATTTCAGAACTCGCATTGAAGAGATCCTGAATGCTATGAACGGAAGCCAATGGTTCAGCGTGCTCGATCTACGATCTGGGTTCTATCAGGAACCTATGAATGCAGAGGATCAGGAGAAAACAGCCTTCGTCTGTCCCCTGGGGTTCTACCAATTTACCCGTATGCCCCAAGGTATATGTGGGCCCCCTGCTACCTTCCAAAGGCTGATGGAGAAGACTATCGGGGACATGAACCCTCGGGAGTGTCTCGTATATCTGGACGACATCATTGTCTGCGGAAGGACGCTGGAAGAGCACGAGGAGAGGCTGCTTAAAGTGATAGATCGTCTTGGGAAAGAAGGATTGAAGTTGTCCCTCGACAAGTGTCGCTTCTGCCACACCTCAGTGACTTACGTGGGACACATCGTGTCAGCTCAAGGAATCGCCACCGACCCAGCCAAAGTAGAAGCGGTCGTGAACTGGCCTCGTCCCATGAATGTCACGGAGCTGCGATCCTTCCTGGGGTTCTGCGGGTATTACCGTTGCTTCGTTGAAGGGTACTCTAGTCGAGCAAAACCCCTGAACAATCTGTTGAAGATATACCCCGAAGATACAGGAAGGAAGGCCACGTCGGCCCGTCAACCGTTTGGCGATAAATGGACGCCTGAGTGTGAACGGGCCTTCCTGAAGTTGAAGAAAAGTCTGACCGAAGCGCCGTTGCTGGTGTATGCTGATCCAGAACAACCATACGTTATGCATGTGGACGCCAGTCTAAATGGCTTGGGCGCCGTCTTGCACCAGAAGCACCCCGAGGGCCTTCGACCAGTGGCATACATCAGCCGCAGTTTGACACCCAGTGAACAGAAATACCCTGTTCACAAGTTGGAACTCCGGGCCTTCAAATGGGCCATCACGGAAAAACTCCACGACTACCTGTACGGTGTTACGTTTGAGGTAAGAACGGACAACAATCCCCTCACGTACGTCAATACCTCGGCCAAATTGGATGTAGCAGGGCACCGATGGCTGGCAGCCCTAAACAATTACCGATTCTCCCTAAAGTATAAGCCGGGACCTTTGAATGTAGGGGCTGACGCCCTGTCCAGACGACCAGGGTTGAGTGCCACTCCAGATGATGAGGAATGGGAGGAACTCCCGGGACCAGGGGTGCGCGCCATGTGTAGCACTGCAGCCATCATCAACGACCAAGTGGCCTTCTCTGAATTACGGGTTGCCGATTCCTTGGGATGCCAGTCGCAGGCCATCCCTGCAGCCTACTGCGATCCGAAAGGAATGCACATAACTCATGACAAAGTACTACGGTGGAAAGATCTAGTAGACTATCAAATACAGGACCCTGTAGTTAGTATTATTAGGCAAGCCGTGGAAAAAAGGAACCCAGCTCTCTTGAAGCATGCTCCCAAAGACTTGGTTGCTTCGCTCATGTGGGAAGCAGACAAATTTGAAATAGACAACTGCTTACTCTATCGGGTGATGCCATACCGCAATCACCTGATAGACGACAACTAGTCCTCCCTAAGAACTTGCAATACATGGTGTTGAAGTCCCTACATGATGAGCATGGACATCTCGGTGTAGAGAAGACCTTTGGGTTGGTCAGAGACCGCTTTTTCTGGCCCAAGATGCGACAGGCCGTAGAACAACACTGTCGCCATTGTACTCGGTGTATCCAACGCAAGACCCTACCTACTAGAGCAGCGCCTATGGGCCATCTGAAAAGTTCTGGCCCCATGGACCTTGTGTGTATGGACTTTCTGTGCATTGAGCCTGATAGCCGAGGAATATGCAACGTGCTGGTCATCACGGATCATTAAACCCGGTATGCCCAGGCCTTCCCCACTAAAGACCAGAAAGCTATCACAGTGGCGAAGATATTATGGGAGAAGTACTTCGTTCACTACGGTATCCCAAACCGCCTCCATTCAGACCAAGATCGGGATTTTGAGAGCACTCTGATCCGAGAATTGCTCAAAATGCTGAACATTGCTAAATCACGAACAACCCCGTATCATCCAATTTAATCGAACCCTACTGGACATGCTCGGGACTCTACAGGGTGCTCAGAAGACTGAATGGAGTCGACATGTAGAGGCCTTGGTTCATGCGTACAACTGTACCCGACACAAGTCACCTGGATTCTCTCTCTACTTCCTCATGTTTGGGCGAGAGGCGAGACTGCCAGTGGATGTACGTCTAAGAGTCTCGACGGATGGGATACATAATGCTACCCATTTCAAATACGTGCAAAGACTTAAAGACAGCTTTCAGCGGGCTTATCAACAGGCTGAGAAGTCTACAGCTAAGCTGAATGCTGACAATAAGAGACGATACGATCATAAGGTCAAATATCGGGAGCTTCGTCCTGGAGACACTGTGTTGCTTCAGAATCTGGGAATCCCCGGAAAACACAAATTGGCTGATCGATGGAGAGACTGTGTCTATGAAATAGAAGCTCAGATGCCTGGCCTCTCGGTCTATCGCATCAAAGACACTGAAGGCCGGGTAAAGGTATGGCACCGTAACCATATTCTCCCCATTCCACAAGTGGGAGATGAGGAAGAGGAAAAACTGGCCACACCGCTCAATGGTGAGTCCGACTTAGCAGAGATGGGTCAAGAGACTGTAAATAATGAAACCCACTCTGAAACTCCTGAAGACCCTATGGAAGGACCCTCTCAAAGGGACTATTCCGCAGAAGGGGCATCTCCCGGAGGAGCTATGGGTAAAGGGCCCCGTAGGCCAACGCCTACTAAGGTGGCACCAACAGGCCAGCCTTTGGATCCACAGAGCCCATGCTTTGTGCCAAACAGAGACTGTTCAGAGACAATTCTCCCCTCAAGGGAAGAGGCTGAGCCTCAGGATTGTGTTTATTACTCCCTCGAGGGAGTTGCAGAAGAACAGCTTCGACGGAGCCAAAGTGTCAGGTACCCTCCAAATCGGGTAACCTATGATCAAATTGGGGCACCCCATTATGAGGCTCAGCAGTGGTCTCGGAGCAGAATCCAATCTGTGATTGTGATGCTCACAGAATTGTGTAAAATCGTTTAAAGTTGATGCAATGTGCTAAGTTATATTCGTTAAGATGCATTTTTATTATATAACGTTTTTTTATAGTAATAAGTTGTGTTCCAAGCGGTGACGTTGGAGATTTTACCAGGGGGAGGATGTAGCCATGTCACCACTCATTGCTCTGCGACCCCCATTACCTCCGTGGCCGGGATCGTTGGTGGGTGCTGCCGGAGCCAAGCGGCAGACCCGACGTCCAATCTGGAGGGTGGGGGCTGAGCAGGGAGCGCTCCGGCGCTCCAGAGGTCCCCGGCGGCCCTTAATAGTGGCGCATGTGCAGTTGCAGTACGCAAACACTAGCCTACCAGGGAAGGCTCTTGGAAGGGACTACAAGTCCCATGAGCCTCAGCAGCGCACCATGTGACGCCAGGGAGCCAATAGGGCTTAGGATTGCCCTGCAGCAGGGATTTTGATACATTTCGCTTGCTGAGCCCACATTAGTGAGCCAAAACTGGGAAGAGCTAGGGGAAGGAGGTGAGTGCAGGGGTCAGTGACCCACTGCATTAGGCCAGTAACCCCCTAGGCCCCAGATAGGTCCTGAACTCCCCAGCTTGTGGTGCTACAGGGACAGGCCCTAGGTTAGGGACCCTGTCACCTTAGTACTAGTGTTAGTTAGGGACACAGTGGACGCTGTGCTCCCCGAGAAGAGACTTGGGTTCAAGTCTGTGTTAAAGAGACATAGACTATTTCCAGGGTGGGATCGACCCTGGCGGACCCCGTGAGAGGAAACACCGGATCAGACGGGATCACCAAGCGGCAGATCCTTTTTGAAGTTGCTTGCAGGCCCGAGTGCAGGAGCGCTCGGCAGGTACCCCCATAAGTGCACCAACGTATACCATACTCATTATAATTACACATAGTGGCAGCGCTGACCACGGGACAAAGGGGTTAAGCTGTGGACACGGTGTGGGGATACACGGTGGTGGGTAGAGGTACTCCTAGTGGAGTGAGAGACACTTGGGACTGAGTTACATGATGGAGTTACCCCCTAGGGGGAGTGTTAGTAGTGTATGTTATTAAGTGTGTTATTGCCTGCATATATATACTGGTTATATACATTCCTGTGTATGTGCTTACTGTATATGTGGGTCCTGTGTAGGGACCCCTTCTACATCCCTAGAACCCTACACAGGTGGAGGCGCTGAAACCGAGTACGTTCCAGAGGATTCACCCCAGGCTCTCACTGGTGGAGGCTCAGACCTCCTGTGAGCCTGACAGGTGTACTGCAATACACCTGGTAACACATAGGTTTCCACCCACACACACGTATCTGTGATTGGGATAGAGGGAATACCCATTACATATATATAAAAAAAGAAAATAAATAGTGCCACTTGGGAACTGGTGTGTGTAAATGTGTGTAATAATATGTGTAATAATGAATAATTATAATAAAGTGAAAATTGGTAGTTCTAGAGGTTATGCCCTACCCTGTGCAATATGGAATATTTCTATTAGTGTAGTGCACAATGGCTAAATAAACAAATCAAAAAGGATATACACTCTAAAAATACATTTAAAAAAAGAGTGTAAATGCATATAATGATTTTCAAATTGGAAAAACATTTGCAAAGGTCCAACCCTTAGATGAGTCCTGATGAGTTCAACAGAACAGATATAAAGAGCGCACGCCCCATAGCGTAAAATTGTACATTTAATAAAAATAGGGATTGGGGGAGGGAATAAGAACACTCACAAAGGTAGTAAATAACAAGCGATTTGTGATAATATCCCCACCAACAAGGTAAGCACCGTCCCGGATCACAGCGACAGTCCAAAAGGAAAGTTCCTGCCGATTCACCAGTAAGAGTTCATCCTCTATTAGTCCCGCAGATGGTAAGTCTACTTCCAATGTAGCGTACGAGTAAGACAACCTCAATACAGCATCCTGCACGCTCTGGCTGTAAAGCGTGCACTTGCGTAATGACGTAGTGTCGTAATTTTGCGTACCCTGGCGCGTTTCGTCACACTGGGCGACTTTGTCAAAGGGAATGACAAGACCATGGAGGGCTGTGTATTTATACATATGCTTCAGGGGTGATTGGTGGAATCCCCACAGTAGCAAGTCCCAGAGCGCATCTACCATTGTAGAGGTGCCAGAAACAAGCCACTAGGGGGCCAGCAGACTCCCCCGACACTGATATAATTAAATATTCATGTGCCAACTATAAAAAATCATATGCCAGCTATAAAAATAGACATGGAAAGGATAAACTATGACATAACAATTATTGAATAACATAAAGTACATAGATGTGTGTAACACAAAATAAGTATATAAAGATAACAACCCAAAATGCATGAACAATTAATATGTACCTGTATACACTATTCTATGTACTTAAGGAAAGGTAAAACAATATATATATGGAGGAAATAATAAAAAAATTAAAATATGAAACAATAAATGTACATACATATCATCATATTAATAAAAAATTAAATGTGAATAATAAAAAATATAACTATAATAATAATCATATTAAATCAATAATTATAACTAAAAATAACACGTACATATATCATAGATTAATAATTTTTGTTAATTTTTATTTTTATATCCACACATACTGTATGTGTAGACATAAACTTGATCCATAAACTATGTGAAAATGTAAGTGCAATATAGCGCTCGTGTGACAAATGGAATCAACCTAATATAAACATGTAACAATAAAGGAACCTGTAATAAAGAGTCCAAAAGATAGTCCTGCAGCTGCCCAAAGGGTTTCTCTGGTCTCTCCCAACCAGATATGGATGTAAAGTTGAAAAAACCTTCTGTGGTGCTGAGGCAAGGGTGAGGATATGGTCGTGGATAAAGTTCTTCTCTTTAGGCAATTACCTCAAGAAAGGAAGACAAGACATTCAAAAACCACTGCAATAGTGCATTACCCAGGGACAAAATGGATTGATTGAACAGAGCAATTTAATAAAACAATTAAACAAAAAATAAAATGACATACATATTATCAATGTTAAAACATCTATGTGCTGCTGCACTTATTAAGATTGAACTTGCTCCGCCGTGATGAAAATTGGATTCCTACTCACCAGAGGTGACAAGGACATGCGCAATTGTTTTATGGTCTTTCGCTGGTTGACACCGCTCGCCGTGGGGTAAAATATGCCAGTAGCTCATGGAGTTTCGCCTTCTGTACTCAGAGTCAGCTGCTGCCAGAGTCTGGTCGATCGGCTCCTCTACTGACGTCACCTCCGGTATCTCACTGCTACCATGTCCCTGCTATGCCAAAAAACCTCCAACGCGTTTCAAAACTCCAAATTGTGGGTTTCTTCGTCAGGGATAGATGCTGCATGGATATGTGCCTCTATATATACCCCAGATCATTTAATTCCGGTGATTGGTAACATTAGAATATTGGAATAACGGCAAATGTTATCGTGAAGTCTTTTGATAGAACATAGATAATGTATTCTTGTTACATAACGGGAGAAAACTACTTTGAATGCAGTTATTGTAGGATCATAAATACTTAAATCACAGGTCGTAATTACAGGGGGGAGTGTAATTAAACCCTCCTACATGATCAATTACCACTAAAAAAGTGGAACTTGGAGCGACTGAGCCCAAGCACATGAGACAAAGTTATACAGCAATTTGCAATGATATATACAACGAAATCAATTAACAATTAATATACAATTGGCAATTAATGCTTGGATATTAATATACAACAACAATATATGCAGTTTACATTACATACAACAAAATTCCTTATACAGTAGATATTGAAGAGACACCATACTAAGCTTGGAACTTTGGAGAGAGATCTTAATATTCCTACTATATGGATTCTAATATTATTCAAAAATTGTGTCATTAATGAAATTAATTTAGTGAATAATGTAGTAAATTTCTTAAAAAATAATTAATTACAAATATTAGTGATTGAATAAACAAATAAAATAATTTTAATAAAAAATAATTATTTGTAAAAATATTTATTAATTATAAAATGACTTAGTGAAAAACTTTTTGAAAACTTTGATGAACAGGCTATAATAACTAATTATGGTGAACAATGGCAATCAGAAGTGTGGTACTTATGACACTTGTCGGCAGACAAATCCACTGTTCTTTTTATACATATTGGACCATGTGATGTTATTTTAGAAAGGCTGATAGGTCAAATTCAATATTTAACCCCTGTGGACTGAGCGTTTTTAGTTCAAAAATCCAAAAGGATTCTCTTTTGGAAATAAGATTTAATTTGTCTCCTCCTCGCTTGCAGAATGTGGGACATTCGATGGCATGACATCTCAGTCCTGCTGGACTTTGTGTATGTTTTAATTTGAAGCGGAGTGACACATTATGGAACTCAAATTCCCACATATACAACATCAAAAGGGGATTTGAGTTCCATAATAACTACTACTACTACATAGTAACTGCTTAGTCAATCATGTTGCAGGACTAAATTTTCAATAAATGTGCAAGAATTGAATTAAATTAAATAACCCTGGGCAAAGCAATTGATTACAGGAGAACGGACCGATCTGAGGCTTATGTAGCTAATCAATTGTCTGTGTGCATATTGTATTGATGCACATATTGTTTTTTTTTTATATAAAATATTTTTTTAAACACGGCAGCTTGAACTGCAGCTTTAAACTTAATACTGTACTGTATAGTGTATAGCATACTGTAGTACATTATATTTATCTTCATTATAAACTTTGCCAAACGGGTGGAGATGAGCCACTGGCACATCCGTAGTCTGCATTATAGTTGACAGGTGATAGCTGGCCTGCTACACCTGTAGTTGACAGCTGACGAACCTGGAAATCTTTTTGGTACATGCAAGCTTGCTGGTACCTGTACGTGAAATCAGACTCATGCTGTAAATTTTGCAGGTATTCCGGCAGGGACAGGGAGCAGGGATTTTCGTTCACCAGGTTTTCACTGACGGTCGGACCGTTATTGTAAGCTGGTGCTGGTACCGGTGCTGGTGCTGTTGCTGGAGCTGTTACATTGCTGGATTGTGATTGACGAATCTTATATGGATAAAACCTGACCTTTCTCCTTTTGAAGTTGCCATGATCAAACATACTGTAAAAATCAGGGACGATACCCCAATACCCTCTTGTATCTCCGGCCAGAGGGGCAATGCGAAAAAATGACTGATCGCTACTTAAGGTTTTTCTTATCAAACGCTTCCAACCACGAACCAGGGAAAATTTGTAAAAATCATAGTTCGAAATGAAATATTCATATATTTCGGCTACAGTCACCATGTTATCTGCAGCGGCGTTAATTGCAGAAAATAATAAAAATGAATAACTACAGTCAGGTTTTTTATACATGTACGGTGTACTGTACACATGGTACCCAGACCAGTCAGCAATTGTGCAAGGATAATGTAGGAATGTAGAAAAAAGCACACAGCTTTGAGTTCTATACGTTTTTATTATGAAGTGCCTACATTTGATAACGTCTTCAGGACCAAGGTCGAATCATAATGGACCACTATGGTAGACTTGGTTTTTATCTGTTTTTTTTACACACCTGCAAATTGACACAGTAGAACAAACAGAACTGTACACATTACAATTCGTAAATTTCTGCAACCTGGCGGATACGCGAAGAATTGCACCCAAAGAAATCCGAAACCATTAAATTAAAACAGATCAACAGCGGTAAACCGCGGATAAAGCTGGCGGTGTGAGGGTGGCGTGTACACGGGAATGCGGCTTTAATAGCTCGTGGAGTACAGAAGCACATACAAAAACGGCGCCGTGATGCCTTAAAATAACGCCCGCTGCATTTGTAGCTCCCTGAAACCAAACAAATCCACAGGTGGGTTTTCAAATTTATATTTAAAAAATGTGCTGAATTCTTATTTCCTATCTACAAAAGCTATTTAACTGAATAATAGATGGTGCAGATTTCCAAAATACTATGTTACAAGCTCTTGTATGTCTCATTCCTAAGGCAGGGAAAGACCCTGCATGCTGTGATAGCTACAGGCCATTATCACTGATAAATGTAGACTTGAAGATCTTCTCAATAATTCTTGCCAACCATGTTAATAGAATATTGCCCGGTCTGGTACACCTGGACCAGGTAGGTTTTGTCCTGGGGAGACAGGCGGCTGACAATATGAGAACGATCGACCTGGTAGCTCACGCCAAACAAACAAATATTCAGTCTGTGGTATTATCTTTAGACGAGGAGAAAGAGTTTGATCGGCTGGACTGGGAATACATGGGAAGCACTCTAAAAAAATTGGTTTCAGGGATCGTTTTCTCCACTCCATTTTGGCTCTCTTCACACCCCCTTTTGGCAGGGTATTATGTTCAGGAATACCCTCAGAAGTTTTTTTCAATCAAAGGAAGCACTAGACAAGGATGCCCACTATCCCCTCTGCTGTTCGCAACCTCCCTCGAACCAATGGCTAGTCATATTAGAAACAATCCTAATATAGAGGGTAATACAGTTCGGGGCAAACATTACAAAATAGCTCTGTTGGCGGACGACACACTAATGACACTGTCTAATCCACTTATATTGCACCCAAATCTGTTCCAGGAACTTGGGATTTTTAGTAGACTCACGGGTTTTAAAATAAATGGTAATAAATCTGAGGCACTAAATATTAATCTGCCTGAAACAGTAGTCATTTCAGTAAACTTTGAATTTAACTGGTGCAATAAAGCTCTGAAGTATCTACTGTAGGCATATTTTTGACGAACGATTATTTAACTCTGTACAGTACTAATTGCCCAGGCCTCCTCAGGTCTCTTAAAAACGACCCGATTAGTTGGTCCAAACATAATATTTCGTGGATTGGCAGAATTAACTCAATCAAGATTATTCTGCTCCCTAGAATTTTATATCTATTCCTCACATTCCCCATCCCGGTCCCAATACAAAAAATTCAAGATTTACAGTCCCATATAAAGCCTTTTTATATGGAACAATAAGAGCCCTAGAGTAGCCAGGACCATTCTCAGCCAATCCAGACTGAAAGGAGGTCTGGCTCTACCATGTCTACTCTCCTATTAAAAAAAAGCAGCTCAATTTAGCCAGATACTAGCCTGGCACTGAGATATAGGAGGTAAGAGATGGATGGAACTGGAGGCGGATCTGCTGGCCCCCTTGGATCTAAGAACAATTATGTTGTCCCTTAAGATCTTCCAAAAGAAAGCAAGTGGCTGTTTACCCTCAATATCTCACAATTTGAGTTTGTGGAACAAAAATAAAAAGCAATATAGCTCAATCTCGAAAGATCAGGGATGACACCTCTATTTTTTAACCCAGAGTTTTCCACGGTATAGTTGGGTCAATTTTTGAGATGGAGATCCATAGTGTAGTAGATGTTATGGACATGGACAAGTCCAGGGTCCTTTTTTTTGCCACAATCAGGTTCCGGTATGATTCTGGCGAAATTTTCAGGTACCTTCAGATCCAGGGTTTTTTTACATTTTTCGAGACACTGTGCCTCAAGGCTCCAATTCAAATAGGGTCTACTTTGATCATTTATTCCTCAATATTTCTCCATTCTCTGGAAAAAGAATTCCCTCATATACTGTAGCACAGAGGGAAAGAGACCTAAGCCAAACTGTGGAACCAGAAATATGGGGGGAATCCTCTACTATTGGGAGAACAAAACAAAAAAAACAGCGCAACACCGCAATAGTGAAGTATAGCAAATGGTTTTATCTAAATAGTAAGGTAAGTATTCTGCATACATCAGGTAGATAGAACAAGCGCAGTGTATGGATTTAACACAATTGTTACCACACAGCAAAACTGGAGACACAAGCTGGAACCGAACCCTCAGGTGAATGATCACAGGGGTGTGTAGACGTCATCACAGCTCCTCAGGGATGGTGGTAAATTACACGATTAGTCCATCTCGGGGTGCACGTCTCATTCAGGGGAACCTCTCCAGGACAGATGGTAACCAAAATCTCAAGCAGGTTACTTCCAGGGGTACAAAAAAACGTCCAGATGATGTTGGTAGGTCTTTTCGCGCGCATGTATTGCGCAGTGTCAGTCCATAAGACCCGGATCAAAGCATAACATATGACCACAATGTAGCAATCAGAAAATGTAACAGTCAGCAGCAAGAACTCAGCTGATAGCTAATTGCAGCCTCTCCTCCGCGGTATAATGCAAAGCTGCGTGCCAACAATTCAGGCAAGTGGTCTACCATTAATGCAGGGACAGATCCATAAATAAAAAAGGGAAAATTATAGTAACGTCAACCGTGTAACAATATCAAGGTAAAATTCAGTCCCACACAAAATGAAGTTCTGCTGCCAGAGTTTCTTAGAGGTGATTCACCAACCTCTATATAGTATCAATTGTAAAAAAGGCCGGGGGGGATCCTCCGGCGTGTGGTTCCACTTGTGATTCCAGGACACATAAAATGGAAAAGGAAAAAGAAAAAAACCACAATCAGGGGTGGTTAAATACAAAAAATATAGATTGGATTCATCTATAGAGGAAATACACTCACATTAAAGCAGCGACTCTTCTATAGGGATGAGGGAAACTTCCTGATGGTACCTCAAAATTTAAGAAAAAGGAAAATATAGTGTATTACCATTTATTAACACAAAATTTTAAAAAGAGATTGAACACTCACAAACGGCCAACAGTATATGGCAATGAGAAGGAATGCATCCAGACTCCACAAGCCGTCCTCCAGACCCTCAAGGTGTCGGTGTGGGCTCTGCTTCGGAAATCAAGGTGTTCAATCCGCAAAGATGTACCAGCAAGGGGGCTCTTCCGGTGCTTGTGTACAGACCGGTTCCTCCCTTCACTGTGAGAGTGGGAGCTGCGGCACGGATACTTCATCAGGGAGAATAATTAAACATTATTTAACAGAGGCACTATATACCTACCCAACCTCCCGTATTGACTGGCTAATCAAGCTCATAGCCAATCGGGTTAGCTGCGGCGGCAGCAGTGTCAGCTGAGAGATAATGAATTCTAATGAACATACAAACTAAAATTAACTATGCCTAAAAAACAGATATTTATTGCAAATACATATTGCATAGCTAAAATAAAAGAAACATAAATTAGCAACAGTATCCTGCTTAATGACAAGATAAATGGATATATAGTGAATGTCAGTATCAGAGAAGAATCAAAAGCTACAGCAAATAAACATAGAGAGTTAATATAGGGCCCAGACATCTATGTCTTCATTTTACTATGTGTCAGTATCTTTTGGAGCCACAGAGTGTCAACCTCTGAGCTGCTGTTAGACTTTATGTGGTGACATACACTGGTTATGGGAGAGAGATGTTTTAAGTGTGTACATTTTTAACATGGCATTTTGGGATTTAGCTATTTAGACCCATTTCTAAGAGACCTATATAGTACAGCATTGCCCTATAGGGCATATGGTGTGCTTATACACATGGTATACTATTATTTATTTATGTGTATGTAACGGGAATTCCACCCCACCCAATCGCATATATAGTGTGGGTGCGGAGAACATACAGTGTTACTAGGTGTGGTGCTTTACCTGTTAGGCTCACAGGAGGGCTGAGCTTCCGCCACGGGGAACCTGGGGCAATTATAGTAAGAGTAACCTTGTACTCGGTGCAGCGCCTCCACCTGCGATGGTTCCTAGCAGAGCAGGAATTGTTCCTCGCAGGACACATACAATAACCAGCACAACGTATGTAAACAATTAATGACTTTACTTGCAGCAAACATAAATGTACTTGCATATCATATCAAAAGGTGTCCCTCCCTAGAGGAGACACTGACTACTGCGTCTCACAGGACGCTAACACTATCTTGTGCCACGGCGGACACCAACGCTTCCCCGAACCCGCCACCGGATGATCCCACCCCGTGTCCAGTAACCTCACACAATGTCCTGCACTCTACAGAGAAAGGATATGTGTGACTGCGCAGTCACTATTTAAGCTAATAGGATTGTTGGTGCACTTGTAGGGTTAGAGTACCTGCCGAGCACTCCAGTGCTCGGATCTGCAACTGCTCCGAAAAGGATCAGACGAGCTCATACACAATATCCCGGGTCCACCCGCGTGGTGATCGTCAGGGGTGATCCACCCTGAAGATAGTCCAGTTCTCTTTAATGACAGAGACTTGAGCCCCAGTCTCTCAGCAGGAACGCAGCGTCCGCTGTGTCCCTAACTAGCAAATAGCTAATGGGGCAGGGTCCCTAACCTACGGCCTGTCCCTACAAAACTCAGCTACTGTGACTCAGGGTTATCTGGGGCCCAGGGGATTGCTGGCCTAGTGCAGGGAGTCACTGACTCCTGCACCCTACCTCCTTCCCCTAGCTGCTCCGGTCACCAACTCCAACGTGCTGCAAACCCGCGAAAATGTATCAATCTCCTTGCAGGGAGATGCTGCTGCCCTATTGGCTCCCTGGGGTCATGTAACTCTGCCCCTGTGCACCCTGGGGGTGAACTGCCCTGAACTGCGCATGCGCGACCTATCTGTGTTCCTCCTGGCGCTCTGGTGCCCTTGCGCATGCGCAATGCACCTAGCAATGGCGGCGCCCTGCTCCGCTAGCCGCCGGGACCGCAGCAACGCGACCGCGGCCCTAGCAATGGCCCGATCGCGTCCCCGGCAACCGGCCCGCTCGCGTCCCCGGCAACCGGCCTGCTCGCGTCCCCGGCAACTGGCCGCAAAAGAGAGAGAGAGGCGCGCTGCTCGCGCACGGCCCCGCACCAACAGGGGACCTGGCTACATGTATCCTATTTGACTCTGCTATTGCCTTATGGGTGCATACTTGGGATAACCCTATTTGTATGATTCTCTGTTATATAGGTACATGTGGTTCCATCTCCTATACAGCTTTGTCCATGCCTATATACACTTAGCATTATCTCTCTGGATATAATGAGGTTTCTCACAACTACAAGTATACATCTTATTTATCTGCTACACCATTAACCTTTGGTTTTAGCTGGCATATGTTCATCCTTCCCCTATTCACCTTGTATAAGGGACTACATATTTGGTTACATGATGTGTATGCCAACTACTTTATAGGTGGCGTCCACTTCCTATGAGGATGTTATTACACCACAAATTATATGTTCATGATTTTATTGTATATGTTTATTAAAACTTTATTGTTTCTTCACTTTTTATCCTATGTGGACATATATGTATTATATATGTCAGCTGATGGTTAGCCTCTGGTCATTGACCATTCTGTTAGGGATATTCATATCGCATTGAGTAATTAACCACTTTTTGCCACAGCGAGTGCTAGATATAGGACATTTTTGGGTTCTCTTTGGACCCACCATGTTAAAATGTTTGAATATTTCCTATAGCACCCTGTTATTATTAACACTTGCTATTAGTATTAGGCTGAGCGGTATGGTCACTTTTTTCGGTTAAAACTTTGGGAGTTTGAAGGGGGGGAGGGAGGAAGGAGGATGGAGGTAGTGTGTTTCTGATTTTGCCTACTCCCCTAAATTTACTGAGCTCTTAAAAACAATGGTGGCTCAATTGGAAGTTCTGATTGTAATTATGGTGCTTGTGTATCACTGGGACTTGCCTGCCCTGCATGCTACAGTACACACAATTGACCCACAAATGAATATTGAGTCAACAAAAAGTTTAGTTGTCTGCTTTGTGTTCTGTATTGTGAACAGTACATTTTGCAGGTCTCTTTTGTATGAGAACACACCATATGCTTATGTTACATAATAAAGTAATAAGTGAATTTGACAGAAAATAAATGATATCTTTCCACATAAATCTAGTTGGCAATAGATTTTAAATTCAATAAAATAGAGATTTTGATTGTAATCTCTTTTCAACAGAACATTTTCGTGTGATAAAAAATGACATTTTGATGTAGAATATACATCATGATAAAGTAAGCAAATGAGGTTATCTGCTTTAAAATGAAGAACAGATATATTTTGATAAAACTGTAGAAGATGAGCTAAAGTCACCCTTTTCCAGTTATATCTAACAGCATCAGGTTTTGCCCTTTCCAACTTTGCATAATCTTCAAGGTAATATCAAATTCTTTGCTTATGCAGCAGCACCATATTCCACCTTAGAAATAATTTAGGTGAAATGTTTTGAAAGGGTTGACAATTTTCGATTTCTTATGTTTTAATCTGAGCTGTTTATTACATCTGTGTATTATTCACAAAAAGTGAAAATCTTAAACATATTAGTCAGATGTGTATACAGTGCCACCATGTGGCCTCATGGTAAAATTGTGCAAGCAAGTTTAGGGTGGTAATGTCTGATTTAATAAGTAAATCTAACTTCAAAGTGTCATCCTCCACTGATATCAATTAGTTATTTGTTTCTTAAATGTATATACGTACATACATACATACACACATATATTCCAAATTCAGACTTAATGCAAATTAATTCTAGCAATCATTGATTCTGGAGAGGTGTGGACTTTTATTTTGCAGGTTGTGATGCTTTTAAGGACTAATACAATAGCTTTCCATAAATATAGTTGTACACAAGCTTTTTATGCAAAACGTTATATCCGAATAACTACAGTATGGTCTAAAATTATATCATACTAATGTAATTCTATTTATTAAAATTAAAAAATAAACTACAGCTTTATACCTGCTAACGCTGTGTGATACATTAACGCTACTGCAATATTTAAGACAGTAAATGTTACAACTCTATTATAGACAATATTTTGTGTTATTTATTACATTATCCAGTGCTAATGGGGGCAATAATGTCTGCTACATCTGTATTAACCTCTTATGAAGTTAAATACATTTGTATTTTCTTTTATTTGCCAATGATTCATGTTTTTTTGCTGTGGCTTTTCAGAGTACCAATGTTTGAGCAGTGTATAGTTTGCTGACAAAGTAAGAGTAAATATAATATAATATAAGAAAATACATTTATTTTACATGCATGAGCTGCATGGTATAATTACTAGAGAAGTGGCCTTCAGCATGTGAAAAGAGTAAATAGAACTTCAAAGAATGAAACAATAACTTGTAATTAGAATTTTTTTGTAAAATTAGAAAAACTACGCTCTCTAAAGATGAGCTTGAAGTCCTCTCAAAGGTCTTGAAATTTGCTCCCACAGCAGGTCCAAGTTCTATTAATTTATTTATTGATGCTGTTAAATTTAAGCTTACCGTTAAGAGACATTAAAAAAAAAGCAATTTTGACTTGATATACCTGGTGGGGATGGGGGGGAGGGGGAGATGGAAACCTCTGCTCAGCTGGATGCCATATGGGTAATAGATAGAGAATTGTACTAATCATAAACACCAAAGAGAAAAAACTCAGCTAATTAGCACTCAATAACCTATGATATGTAATGTGATGAATTTAAAAATATTCTTTAACAATGATACTTAATTAAAATAAGGTAGTGCACAAGAAGAACAAACGAAAATATAACATAGGACCGTACCAGATGTCAAAATAGTGGAGTGAAATGGGTAATGCTAAACGTAGCATCACCCTAAACTAGGAGAATACCTATGATATTCAAATTCACAAATATCATGATATTCTATATCACCCAGAGAAAGTGTGAACACATATTACTTTATCCACATTTAGGATCTTAACCACCATGGGTTAATTGCTGATTGGGTGTAGATGTAACTCTAAAATGAGATAATGTCTACTGTGGAGTTTTAACTCGTTCTGCTCCTTAATTATTCTTTGACAAAAGTTTGTCAGTAGGCAGAAGTTAAGCGTCACCTTCTTGGCTGAAAGCTTACTAATGCACAGTTTCTAGCCTATTAGCTGTGTTTATAAGCATGTAGGAAAGATATTACTTGGTGGATACAAATGTTGCAGCTTTATTATGCTGCTACCATTGATCCAATATATGTGGATACAACTATTGCAGTTTGTTTTGCTGCTGTGAAAATATGTGAACAGTTTGGGTGCTTGATATTTGATTGCAGTTGACATCTAGACAAGGCTTGATCAATTTAACATAAACATATATAAAAAATCCTGATAAGTGTTATCGGATAAGGTGCTGGATATGTGCCCAAACCAAATGTCTGTTATGATATAATTAGCTACTGGTCTGGACACTCCAGCGTGAAATCACCTGCAGGCATTAAGTGTATCTTTCAAAATGAGCTCCGTAATCTCGGCACATATTAACCAACAGGTATGGTAAAGTAAATACCTGTATTGTTGTGCTGGCTGCTAGGGCTATCGATCTACAGACGAGACCATGAGTATTCTAAAGCGTGCCTTAAACTAGCCAGGTTACATTCTGGGTATGTGCTGGATGTAACCTGGCTAGTTTAAGGCAAGTTTAAGGCATTTCTGCATTGACTAATGACCCATAGGATTAACACAGCAGGGGTCCCTGGCAGTCCCATTCAGTTCGAATGGGCTTGCCAGGGCCCCCGCTGTTAATCTGATGGGCCATTAATCAATGCAGACCATAGCAGTTAAAAATATGTTCCTTAGGGGTGAAAAGTTGGTGGTCATTAAGAGATTGTTTTACAGCCTCTACCCTCTCTGTATGTGGTATGGACATGTAAAGACTATTTACATATAAGATTACCAAGAGAACATCATTATCTAAGTCAGGAAAAGACTCTTCCTCCTTCGAACGATCCTGAATGTATGATCTAGAACTAAATACCAGTGGTCTAAGTAGTTTATATAAAAAGATAGCCACAGTTTGAAAAATAGAGTTTGATCTTGACACAACCGGGTGATGAGGAGGATGTATCAAGTTCTTTTCAGGAGAGTTTATAGCACTGGAATTACAGGTTTTCTCTTAATTAAGAGGTTTGATGAGGAGAGATGGAGCACTACAGGAAAAAACTGCTAGAGAGTGTGTTCCCAATAAAAAGGTTTATTGGATCAGAGCATAGCACACAAAAAATGAGCCCTGGGGCCCCCACCAACGCGTTTCGAGCTTGCGCTCTTTCTCAAGGTGCATATTCTCTTAATTAAGAAATCATTTTGGGGGGCATGGCTTGGAGCCTGATCAAGCTGACCTTTTAAACCAAAAGCTCCATAACAGGAAAAAAAAAATCTCTAACCAATCTCTAATCACCTTAGGGTGAACAATTGATGGTCATAAAGGATTGATGGAAGCTTATATCCCATCTGTACAGTTGCCGTTTTCTGCAAGGAAACCATGAAAAAGGTACCATATGATTCCATCAAGTTTGATAGATGTCATTCCCTGCCAAACTTAATGCCTAGACAAGTGGTACATCACCCAATCGGATTGGGGGATATACCATTTACCCATAAAATGTGACATTACAGGCCCTTCACATCTCATTTGACAGCAAGAAGATGGCGTGGCAACATCTCCTCCTGGATCTGTTCAAGGGGACAAAGAAGATAAGGATGAAGATGAAAAGAAGATCTACTCACTGGTAACTACTCTTCATGAAACTGAAGATTGTGGAATTCTGCACATCATGCACCTTCAAGCTGAGGATCATTGCTTCATGGGTAAAGAGTTGTTGGTGCCGCATTTGGTGAGAAGGATGGAAAACGTCATCCGTGCAAGGGTAAGAAACATGATTGTATTTTATTTAATTATCCTTTTTATAGGATGCCCATGGATTGCCACTGAGGTAATCTATGCCCTCAATGGGGGCTTGGATAACCAGCAGTGGCAATAAATGGATGTACAGTATTGGCAACTGTTTTTTTGTATAGTATTTTAATGCTTGCTTTCATTTCATTGTGATTTTTTTTTGGGTACCCATTGATAGCAAGATTGGCAATGTGTGCCACTGTTAAGGGCATAGATAACCACAGTGGCAATCAATGGATGTTTTGGCTGTGTTATGTTGTTGTATTTTAATGTTTGTTTTATTTAATTGTGATTTTTTTTAAGCATCACAAATGGGCTAAAGGACTATTATCCATATTTGGCTACTAGTGCTTTTACCCATTTGTTTGTGTGGTGATGGGGTGCAGAAGGTGTGAGATGGGGTAGTTGCCCTGATGAGGGTGGTTAGGCTTCCCGGGTGGTAGCAGGAGGTGTTAACCCCTTAATAACCTTAGCAGTTACTAACCGCTAAGGTAATTAAGGGGTTACTGGCCAGTAGCTAGTTTTTTAATTTTAATGTTGATGCCACTGAATACCAGGATGAAGATGAGCATGGCTTTCATCCTGGCAGGGGTATATACAACTTTTATTTAATATAGGGTTCCTGGCTATTGAATGTTTTTGAATGGGCAAGAGCGCAATTAGCCATATATGGCTAATAGGGCTTTAACCCATTACTCTGTGTGTTGGGGATAGAGGGGTGGATAGTAGGGTCTCCATTGATTGGCAATTGAGGGCATAGATAACCATAATGGCAATCAATGGATTACATGACTAGTGTTTGTTTTGATTGTAATGTATTTGATTGGTTGTAATGATATTTATGTACTTTTCTAATTCTGTGTATACATCTTTACTGGGGATGTTTTTAAAAACATGTTGTGCATAGTGTCTAGCTTGGAGAAATGGAAATTGGCCTTTGTTTTGGACATTATACTGTATTTGTCCTTAAATTCTTGAAATAACTTGAGTTGGCCCTTGTGTAAATGTATTATGTCATTCTCATTTTTATGCCAATGTTTTCCCATGTGGGGGTGGGGGGGACTCTTCTTAGGGGGAGTGGGTGATGGGTGTAGTTGCCAAGGGGGAGGGTGGGAGTGGGATTAACCTCACCATTACCTTAGCAGTTAGCCATTAAGGTAATGAAGGTTGTGTAGTAATGTATTTTCATTTTATTAGTGTATTTGTTTTATTAATAGGTTCAAAAGTGGGTTAATTAATAAAGGGGATGAATAATCTGATTTACGAGAAGAGGCTAGCTAAATTAGATTTGTTTACATTAGAAAAGAGGCGTCTAAGGGGGTATATGATAACTATATACAAATATATTTGGGGTCAATACAAGGAGCTTTTAAAAGAGCTATTTAACCTAAGAGCAGTACAAATGACACAGGGTTTTTTGTTTGTTTGATCAAAATACTGTAAATAAAGATATACTGTAGGATAAGTATGTCATCTAAATTTAACATGGTTTGAATTTGATAGACATATGTCTTTTTTCAACCTCATCTACTATGTTATTATGTGACAATATAGTACAGTACTTTAGAATATAATTTGTATGATGACTAAACTATCAAAATACTTACCTACTCAAGTTGTACTCAATCGCTAAATGACTGCTGACATGAACTGCTTTAAGGTGGCATTGCTATGCTATGCTATGACAGAAGAAAACTTATGACATAATAGGTTAAATCTAGCTAACTAACACAAATAAGACCATTTTTTTTTCAACTTTAAACATTTCAATGGTAATTAAACTTTTTACATTCATGTGTTTTGGTTACAAGACTGTTTGCAGTCCTCAATGCCACCAATAAATTGTTCTTTTTGCTCTTTTTTTTTGTTGGCAAAGTAATTATGGTGCCATCATAAGTCAGATAATCAGATAAGCAACAATAGCTGTAGTATGCTTGAATCCAGTGTTCCCAGATAAATGCAAAACGTATACATTTTTCCTAAGGTAAAAATAAGTGAGATAATTACTTGTTGATGATGATGGAAATCAATTAAACTGACGGGATGTTTTATTTTATTTTGAACCCAGAATTTTAAACTGACCCTTTAATAATCTACTTTGCCCCTTGCATGTGTTCAGACAAAGTTGTCAGACTTTTTGCAAGGGTCTACATCAATCTTTCTTGACCTTGAATCTTGAACTCAATTTGTCCAAGAATAGTTGAGTCATCCTCCTTCCTGCAAAAAGAAAAAAATATGTCAGCATTTAACAGGGATGGATGAGTTGTAAAAAATAATGGGATTGCTTGATACCAGGTGATATTTGATGGATAGCTGAAAGTACAAGTACACTAATATGATACTTCATCATGAAGTAGGTACTGTATATTATCCTTTGCCTGAGCAACATGAAAACATGCAGGCCCATATTTAATATGCAGTGCTATTGTAGAGGACTCCCTCCAGTGTCAGAAAACACCTTACAGTCCATTCACGATAATAGGCCATGAAGAGTCTTACCCTACTGGAAGGAGTCAAATAGCTTAACAACGCTTAGTAAATGTGGGACAAAATCTTACGCTTTTTTTTCTTTTTGACTTTCTTAATGAGGAGCTTCTACTTCTGTTTTTCTAGCCTACACTTAACAATCTAAATTAATTAATTCATGTCATGC
Source organism: Ascaphus truei (assembly GCF_040206685.1). Taxonomy (NCBI): domain Eukaryota; kingdom Metazoa; phylum Chordata; class Amphibia; order Anura; family Ascaphidae; genus Ascaphus; species Ascaphus truei. The sequence goes on from NC_134483.1 coordinate 379,308,704, forward strand.
TCAACCTCATATTCTGGAAGTCTTTAAATAAAATTGAAAGTCTATCATATCCCCCTGCAGCAATACTTTCTATGCCACCCTCCAGGTTCTTGATGATGTCATTGTAGCACTGATCAGAAAACAGAAATATTGTAAGAGATTTAAAAATGTAGAAGCCTCATTTAATTTTCACCAGTACAGCTGGGGTGATACTGGTGCGGCTTCGGAGCAGAGGATTTTGCTCCTCCCCAGGATGATCATGCCCCATTGCTGGGCTGGGGCAGCTTGGCGAGGCACCAACGTTACCATCAGCTGAGCAGACCTGTAGCTCAGTTCAGCGGGCTGTCTCAGCCTGCATCCAGCTTAAGATGGCCGTCACTTCCTAAAGAGATAGAGAAGTGCGGAGGAGCAGTTGACTCATGAGCAGGGGCACCATGGGGGCACAGAGAGATGCTCCGATACAGCTACTGACCTATGAGTGGTGGAGGCGAGGAGGAGAAGACAAGCTCGCCTTACCTGCAGTCCTGTCGGGTGCACCGCATTCCAGCCTCTCCCTCGAGGTCCCAGTCACCAGCTCACGAGAGACACACCAGCCAACAAGATCTGCACCAGAGATAAAGGTTGACAGGTGGGAAGTGATCAGACACCAGATTTTCTCCTTTTAAAGGTACTGGCACCCTCTGAATTGGTATTGCAGAAGGAGGTTATGAGGTGAAGACAGGCTAACAGACCACCAGAGTCAAACTATTGATAATAGACTTTTTACTGAATCCTTAATTATATAGAAGAATCTCCCTTAGCAGGCTGGACAGGTATCGGGATCTAGTGGAGGGATTGGGGACCTTGACCACCTGGTCAGCTTTACAAAAAGAAACACATCTCTACAAATAAAAAGGACTTAAATAACAATAATGAAATAAAGAAAAAGAAAAATCAATAATTGAAATCCGAGCCAGTTCCTACAGTGTGCGCCGCTGGGGAATGGCGGAGGTAGCTGGACTTGCCTCTCATCAGGTAATATGCATAACTTAAAATCCCACCTACAAAGGGGAAAAAAAATGTCGGTAATTTAACCTTATTTCATTCAAAATTCAAATTGGAGGGGGTGCAGAGGAGAGGAGCTTCCTTCACCCCCACCAAGCAATGATTTCCACATTGGCAAATCCCCCACCTGCAGGGAAAAATGTACTGACTGACATTATTTCATTAAAAAGTTGAATATGGCACATGCACGGCGGCGACCGGTATGGCAGCTTAGATTAAAGGCTCTGCCAATACCCAGTGCAATGAGGCATTGAATAGGCGATCAAACAGACCAAAAGTTCAGAAAAACCAGAGGCCTTGAGGATGACCACAAGGTCACAGAAAAAGAATAATATGCTCAATCTACAAATTTACTTCCAAAATCTAGCTGTGGATCCGACTCAGAGAGGGCATCAGTGAGGGAAAGAAGTGAGCGCGGGGAGAGAGATTTAATCACAAGAAGTGATTTGAAAAACTACTTTAAAAAGCTGTTCAATTACCCCAAATCATTGTTTCAATCCAAGATGCGGGACCTAAGAAGAGATACAATCCAGATCGGAGACCGCACAGATGAGTTAGAGAAAAAAAAATGGACTCAACTATTAAAGCGCTCACAAAAATGAAAAAATCACCTCAAAACACAGATTATGGACATAGCTGACAGACAAGAAGATGCGGAAAATAGAGATGGGAGGAATAAAATTAGAATTAGGGGCATCCCGGAATCTATGACTGACATTGAGGAGCTCATCTCAAGATGGCTGACCTCCATTCTCCCAGACAAAACTGAGGCTGAGCTACAGCTGGATCTCTGCCATAGGGCCTTGCGTGCTGCTAGGCTGCAGCCGGGGGATCCTCCGAGGGATATCGTCATGAGGTTTCATTATTATAAAATTAAAGAAGCCCTATGTCAGATTACCAGAAATGCAGCGAAAACAAATATTTTCGAGGGGATTAACATACAAGTCTTCCTGGATTTATCCCCCACTACACAAAACAGACTCCGCAAGCTACAACCAGACTCCTAAGAAAATTGAGTGAAGTACAGGTGGATGTTTCACTTTGGACGTCTAGTTATTAAAAATGGAAAGGCCTTTTCATGCGATTCCTCACAGAAGGTGAAGATTTCCTAAAAAATATTGGGATAAAATCAAGATTTACTTACCTAGAGGAAGAGGCGTCCTTACCGGAGCCATCCTTGGGAAGAAATTAGGAAAGCAACACGAGGGAGAGAGAATATTAGCAGTAATTGAAGCTTTATAGAAACAACATTGCATTCCCTGACATACTCAATTGATCCATAAAGCCACACAAGACTGACTTCAAAGGCCTGGATCGGAGATCAGTAGGGGAGATGAGTGTTGACAGAGCACAGTCAGACGGAATGGAGGTGGGAGGAGGTGAGGATCCCAGAGCGGTGGCGAATTCGGTGGAAGGCCCAGCTGGATGGGGAGTGAAGTGGCTGAGCCACGGATGAAAGCTAGCCTAGCAGAGGCCTGTCAGAGGGCCTGACACAGCCTAAAGAGCTGAAGAGATTGTGGCAGATGGTCCACCGCAGCCTAATGGTTGTACGCAAATTCCGCCATGGGTGTGAGAGGACTGCCCTAACTTCAGCCGGTCAGAGGTACGTTGGACAGAGCAGCTTCTTCGGAACTGGGAGCGGAGGCATCTTTCGCCTACAAGGACTGAGGTTTAGAGGGGATGGGAAGAAGAAGAGAAAAAGGGGATAATAGTAATTTAGAGATGCAAGATTTGGGTAAATTAGGAGGTGATGTAAGGGGCTACAGACATCTCGTGAAATAGGGTAGCAAGAGGTGGGAGAGAGAAACAGGAAGGTCCTACACCAGATAAGTCATATAGAGAAATTAGTTAAGGGGTACAAGTGGAGTTAGAGGAAGAGAGGGGGTCACTACAAGTAGCTATGGACAATGATATTCAACAGTGCGGTCATACAGGGGGAAATTGGGGGGGTGTAATTTGCACGTTGGTTTTGTAGTTTCAGGGTTCTATGGGGTTAAGCATTTCAACGATATTGTAGAGTTAAATACTGTATGTTCTTTACTGAATGCCAATGTTATTGTTGTTCATGGTTAATTTTAAAGTCAATTTAGGAAAGAGGGTTTTGTGGTTCGTGGCCGCCTTTGTGGGGATAGTAAAATAATATACAGGTATAAAATCGTATGATAGATCTTAGGATGAGTAAAGCATAATCGTCAATAAGGTGTTTATGGAGGAGTAATATCCGTTGTAATAGCACGTGTGAGTTTGGTCTCTGCAGAGTGCTACATGATTGTTAAATTATTTTATTTAACACACCTCAATTGTCCCCCAGTCAGAAACCTATCTGAATCAGCGCAGCTAAGTGCAATGTAACAGATCGTAGAAGCAATCTGTTTAGTAGCAGTGTAGAGAGGCTTAGACTTGTTAAAATTAATTAGCTTATTTAACGAGAGTACACTATTCCAGTCCTCCTGTCACCCGTTATAGAGGAGAAGTCAGATTAAAGTACAAGCAAGATCTACCCTAATAAAGGGGCCCCCTTTTTTTATGTTAAAGAATATAAGATTCATTAGTACCTTTGATCAGCCCTGTTGGTGAGGTCAGTTAAGACTCCACACACTGTACTTGTGCTGACACAATCCTTGTGGTGGTTTATTTTCCACACAAGTACACAGAACATTAAGTACACCATCCATTTAAAGCAAAACAAATAGCTAAACCAAATCATATTCCATGTTAGGGAAACTAAGTACACTAAACAGGTCCTGACTAACCGACTTGTTAGCAAGGCTAATTACTAGTTCAAACAGAACATCACATAATACAGTAATCAACATAAAGTTCTAATCTGATGTGCTAAGAATCCGTTTGAGGAGTTTCTAGGTTGTCCCTCTGGGAACTGTTATGCCTTGCAGACAGGTCATCCCTGCTACTTTAGCAGACTGTGGAAGTCAGTTCTTAACATACAAGCCCTGCTTCCTTGCAGGCTTGTTCAGCTTCTTGGAGTTTCCAGTGCTACGTGTGTCACAGTTGGTCACAGCCGGTACTTGCAGGCCTGGGGAATGATTCCAACCCACGTCCTAGCAAGTTGGGGAAAGACTCAGTTCTGGTAGGCTACTGACTACCTTTTAAACCCCTTGTAATTAGGAGTTTACTTCGAAAAGTTTAGGAGACCTGACAATAGGGTGTTGTCTCCTGGGCCTGAACAGAGAGTGTTAACTCTTCACTCTTGCACAGTACCTATACCAGTCGATAGAACCAAATGAACACCATTCTAAGAAAACATTGGCAAACTATATATTGCTAGAGATAGAAGATCCGAAACAGGTTTTGAAACTCATACCTACTGTAGCTTGGTAAGCAGGCAAGCTAGAAACATCAAGGACATGCTTGTTCATAGCCACTATATGTATCCAAAAAAATAAATCTGACTAAAAAAACTAAGGACTCTTTTTGTTGCAGCAGTTGTAAAGCCTGCAACTTTACGATTCCAAATAATATATGATTTATGATTCTATTGATATTTATATATGCATACATGGCAAGAAATACTTGGGAAAACCCCTCTGTCACTTGAGAGGACGATTCTGGAGCATGTGGGCTCAGTAAGGAATAACTTGGAAACTCCAGTAGCCCATTAGCCAAGCCTTGCCTAGCCAATAGCCTAGCATGCATACTGTAGAGAGAATGTCCAAGTCCTAAACGTTTTCGACATAGATCATTTTCCTATAGAAAGAGGTCTAAATTAAAGGTTCCTGTTTTCACCTTTTCTGTAATGAGACACGGCCATCTATTTTGAAACTGAACTGCAAAAACATAAATAATAATTCCATTTTAATCTTTCTGTCTGATCCCAAACCACTAACGAGGTCTGTGCAGCTCAGCACGATGAGGCCGCTGGTGAGGTGTGGACAACAAAAGTGCTCATACCGCACTTTAATGCAGAAGTTGAACATAAATCACGCTACATCTGTAGAAATTATTGAAATATCCTGAGAGTAACGGGAAGTTAAGACTATTCTAATAAATTCAAGTTTGGCCATTGTTTTTGCATACATGTATCTTAGAAAATAGAGTGCTACAAAACACAGCAAAATAAAATCCGTTATTTAACAAAGCATATGAAATCTGGGCCTAAATAAGTTAATTGCAATATTAGAGATGACACCTACACTAGGCAGGCAAAATAGATAGCTTCCCTGAGAATAAAATGAAATGGGAGTACATTGACCTACTAGATATACCTGTAGGGCGTATATAGTACATTTCTGTACCACACTGTCACAGGTAACCAGAACTCTTTCATGGGATCAAGCACCAGACAGGACAAAGAGATCAAATAAAGGTTATTTATTCTGATGGGAGCAAGCAGATTCAACGTAATATCACATAACAGAGCTATACTCACAAATCAGGGGAATACAGGGAGAATTATAGGTGTCCTAGGTGCCCGGTCCCACCGAAATGGCTTATCCAGTGCAGCTTCTACACCTCTCGGGTCCAGAGTCTACAGGTAGCACTGAGAGCCAGGTAAAGCCAAGCAATTAAAAAATTCCCGCTTTGAAGAGGTGAGCAGCCTTGTTTTCGGATGTCTCCGGCACAACCTCAGAGCACACCAATTATTGCACTTGCACGCCATCTCTTATCAAGTCTATGAAGCCCAGATCATCTCTCCCTTTAATAGTTTTCCTGTCTCCATAGGAAATAGTGGAGAATAGAGCCACGACCAATCACAGAGTGATGCTGTGTGTCGGGCCAATCACAGCGCAAGTTCTCACCCGTGTTGGTCAATCCAGGCTGGAGGTGTGACCGGAAGGCTGAGGCATTGCGAGCGTGAATTCCAAACTGGCCAAAATGGCCAATGAGAACAGCACCTATGGGACTCATATCAAGTCACTGTTCTCAGTGGCGACCTGCTATCTCCTGCTGAGATAGGTGCGTCACTGTCTGGGGCAGACAAGGACTCCGATTATAGGACAACATCTCCCAGATAGGAGGATTGCCCATACCGTGTCTCCTTTGTCCTAAACCCCCTTGGAATCCCAGCAAAACTTTGATGCCTTGTAGTGCAGGCTGGGTAAGTGTATTACCGGCCTAGCACCAATTGAACCAAGAAACACATTTTACAGTGCAACACAGAACATTACATATAATAAGTATTTCGACATACTGCACATTAATATTAGATAACATACCGGTTCTTTGGTCTGATGGGCCACAAAATTATGGATCTACAAGGAAATTCTGTACATCCATCCCAATGGGGGGGATAGGGGGTGGTGCTAATGGCTGGGCTTAACCTTTATTATAAGAGCCGCACTGCCCCTATAGTCATACACAGCTCCAAGATGTAAATGTAAATCAAGTTTACTATGATTGTTGCCATTTTTATTCAAATACATGTCTGGGATATTTGATGAAATATTTAGTGAATTTAGAAGTTTATTTTAAGACTGTGAGACGCATGCATCTAAATGTATTTAATTCCAGAATGTGCAGTAAAGATTTAGGCATAACATTCTGAAAATGTTTCTGTATACCTTAATTCAGCATCCATTATTGTTATACTCGATCATTTGTAGCCTTATGCTAAATAAATGTTATTTTAAAGCCTCACTATAGTCAAGAAACATTGACTCCTAAGAGGTATTGTAGTGCAATGATTATATTTGTCAAAACTACATTATCAGATAAATTGAAAACATTTATGCTGAACAAAACTTAGACGAAGGTTATTTTTTTTTAACACATTTAATGTATTCTTCTTCTGTTTAATCTAGTTTCATAAGAAAAGCAATGTAGTTATACTGGTTTAGTTATAAGTAAACATTTTGTAAAATAATTGGGTTTACATTCTTCAGTGATTTTCCATTAAATGTGGCTCAAATTTAGATTATTTTGACAATAACAAATCATATTTGCCAGTACAATAGAATATGTACCCAATCCTAAATCTAATTTGTATAATGATTTTTTTATTGAGGCGCCAAGCAACCCAGTACTATGTAAATATTGACCACTTCAAGGAACTACATTATCGCCAGATGTCCTGGTAAAATAAAAACTAAGTCTGCTGAAGCTTCTTGTAAGGCATTATAATTACCACAGGAAAGTATAAATAAGCAATCTCCCTTAGGCAGGGATACATCAAGCTGTGGTAAAGAAAAAATGCGGTCCTATCGTCAAATAAAATGCGTTATTTTTATAGTTCACTTAAATAATTGCAGAACCGCTTAAATAACACATTTACTAATGGATCATGTAAAAATAATACTGCATTTATTCCCACTATCATGCCATTCATCACATTACCATATTTATCGCAACAAGATTAATGGCACATCTACTGCACTTTTTTTTATCACCAGGGCTGGTGTTAACCCTTTCTTAGCTATGTATATAATGGTAAATATATTGGCCAATTTATACATAGGCAAGATAAGCTACACCATCATGGAATAGCTGTTAAATATTAGTTTAGATACATAACAGTGAATGTTAACCACTTAGTAGCCCAAGTGGTCAACTAGTCATGGGTCTTAATGACTACCTGACAACAAAGGGTTTCAAATAGTTTAATATAAATATAAAACTACACTACCTACCCCCTTTGGCTACAGGTACCTTAGTGGATAGTAAAGCTTTGACATGAACCCCCTTTTTCCTGCAAGGACTTGCTGACAGTCTATAAGACTGTACACACTATGGAGGGCTACTTTGCCAATAAGGCCACAAGAGCCCTCATATCTCCCTGAGGTCACAGTCCTGGCTGGGACTAAAGACTGTGCCTTTCTGGCAAAGGGCTTTTTCTGGCAACAGGGTCCCTGTTTGGGACTTTTTGATGTTTTGTTTATGCATGGCATGGAACATGGCATTTTTAAAATGAGAGACAAAACCAGCCTAAAATCATGCATATATTATATATTGTGCCATTCAAGATCGTACAGATAATGAGTACAATAATATCTAAAAAATAAAATAAAAAAGTCTGGAATAATTCTATTTGACACAATTTAAGGGTTAATTATTGCTTTATTAGAGAAGTACACCCGGAAAAAGGAGCAGGTAAGTACTACTGCACACATCCTGGATGGGTATGTTTGATTATGGCAACTTTTGAAGGAAAGAGAGATTGAATGGACCTTTCAGAACGATTACTCCAATGTGCTCCCACCTGAGTACTTGCCCCAATACCTTTACCAGTACAGACCAATAAACTACGAACCTACATCCCAACTACATAATCGAGGTGAAAAACTGCAGGCCGCACACCACTTTCATCAACTCATACAACTTCCACAATGGGTTTCTGCCACCTTGTGGATAATCAAGGTAAATGTACAGTAAGTTTGCACACTCCTGTATTAGAACACACATGCTCAATCTCACAATTATTTTACAGAATTAAACTGTACAAGAGACAGCGAGAATATTTTGATTGAAGTCTAATAATATAGAGACATATACATTATTATACTTTTATACTATGGGAGGGTCACTGAAATAAAAACATTGAAACTGCAACATCTCAAAAAGGCAATGTTCCTCCAGCTAGTACAATGTGTATGTTCCACTGTGGCGAACCACGGATTGCAATAACATTGGCTACATCTGTATCAAAGGGGCCAAGTATTCATTACTAGAAACAATGCATATTTTTCCTACAATCCATGACATTAGTAAAACAAAAAGAACTCGGGCGCTAACTCGTATAAAGGACTAAATCAGAATGAAAAAAAAAATAACACAATATTACCGTAACTACGAATGTAGCTGCCCTCCCCTTACAAAAGGGAGAATGAAGGCTAGAATGTAGATCCCAGTCTGCTGCAACCCCAATAGGATCTATCCAAGACCCTTAGTACATACAGAAAAAACACATAAAAGGGGGAGCAAGGGATTAGATAGTCAATAATAATAAATATGAATATATATGCAATCTCGACCAGTGGGAGTAGGGAAAATAGCACAAATATATGATCTTACTACTGGCTGATCCCCCTGCTACAGTAGCGACAAAGTTTATTCGAGCAAATGCCGCTCGGCAGGATGCGTGGCGGCAGCGTGGAGAAGCGTTGAGTAGCGGCTCGTTCGCGTGACGTCGGTGACGTCACAGTCAAGCGAGCGCCCGGCTTCCCTGGCTTCCCCGGCTTCCCCGACTCCCCTGAAGGTTTGAAGTGAGGTAAGCGGGGGAGCGGGGAAGCAGAGGGGCACAGCAGGCGCAGCTAGAGGGTCGGGAAGATGTTTAAATTGCGCGCGGATTGGAGGGGGGGGGAACGGAGGGGACGCGGCTGGATGCGGCTGATGTGCTGACTTTCCTCAGCACCAGCCGGAGTAAATCCCGGTGAACCGGCGGCATTTGCTCGAATAAACTCTGTCGATACTGTATATTGCGAAAGTATTTAGTCTAATCTTTTGCTCCCTACACATTGTGTATATGATATTGGGAGGATCCGAGGACCATCTGGACAAGGATTCCCATAGAAGAATCAAAAGCAAAGACAAGTAAAGACAAAGACAAGGCAAGATAAAGACAAGTAAAGACAAGCAAAGATACCTCTGTTGTGTATTTACTTACACATGGCCGTGTGAGTAGTAAGATCGACCAGTGAGTAGTAAGATCATATAGTCATATATTTGTGCTATTTTCCCTATTCCCACTGGTCGAGATTGCATATATGTTCATATTTATTATTATTGACTATCTAATCCCTTGCTCCCCCTTTTATGTGATTTTTTCTAATCCATGACATTACTAAGCATAATTGTAATGTTTAGTCTCTAAATAAATAACAAAAAGCATTATATTATAATATTATTGTTTATTTATAAAGTGTCAACATATTGCACAGCACAGTACAGTGGGGGAACAGTAGCTACATTACAACAATTTCACACAAATAAAATACAAACACATGCAAAGCACCTGATGCAAAAGGTACTAATGGCCCTGCTTGTGCGAACTTTCAATCCGTATTGTTTATACATTTATTTCTGTAGACCTAAAATTGCACCTTTTGTAATAAAATGTATTCTCACTGGTTCTGTTACTGGACATGTCTTCACAGTCAAAACTGTCACTTGGTTATAGAATATAAAACTGGCAACTAGAGTACTGTACCTGCTTTCTTTGTTCTTATTCTCTGAGGCTTTGTTTCATTTTTTTTTGTAGCTGGAGTGAGCCAACCGTAAAGCCTTATTAAGAACTGAGTTTCCATCCCTAGCAGGGATTATGCTAGGATTGACTCTCATTACATTTATGTATAATCTCTGGACATGCGATAATCAAGGGCTTTTGTCCCCAAGAATAAAGATGTAATTTTATGCCAATTCACTTGAAGTAGGGCATAGATGAAACGGCTATTGTCCATGGGCAGGTATCCAGATTCATTGTAGGGGTTATATTAGAAATGGTTATTAGCCTTCATTCTTCTTGCTTTTGAGTTCCATTACTTTTTTATTTTACTTTCTTAAATATTAGTTTGAATGCCTTGCATGCTGGTGCTAGTGGGATATCACGAAACGAATGGAAATAGCAGTGACCATCTCTGGAAATAGAGTTAAGTACATGGGGAGTGGAACAAAATTGCCAGATGATATAAACAGCAGCAGTCAGCGTGGGAAACAAACCACAATACATTACACTTGTAAAGGATAAAAAATATTGGTAATGTACGGACCCCTTGTGAGATGAGAAGTGTCTGACCAAGCTATAACATGTTTGGGACAGGAGGAATGCATAATTATTCCAATTTCCTATGCTGATGTTTGGATGTGAATATTTGAAATGGTAATGAATAAGCACTCATTTGGAAAGAAAAAGAAAATGTTTATGTTAACATTATTGAAAACAGTGTTAGAAAGTTGTTTTATTTTTTTTTCAAAGGACACAGGGAATTTAATGATAATTGTGTAATATTTATTTGGGTTTAAATGTACAGTTCATTCCATTACTTAAACATTCCATAAAAATGATCAATTGTTTTATTTATTTCTGAAGTCATATGGTTTAAAACCATATCAATTATGTAGAAAAAGACAAAACTATTTTCCTTTCCATTCACATCGTTTATAATTTAGTTTGAATGTGTATGAAAATCATCTTCCTGTTTTAGCCAGAAATCTATTTACTTCAATCAGTTAGTTCTAAATTGGATTTCACATAAAATTCCAAGGTACTGTATTGTAAATATAAACACAAAAATAGGAGCGCATGGAAAAGAGAACCAGAAAACCGGAATTAGTGCACAATTCTTTATATTAAAAAACACATACACATCAATAAACTATTACAAATATTATGTGGTGAAAAATGAAGAACACCACATACATAACGATCAAAAAATGGATCAAATAAATGAAATCCAAAACATCCACAGAGAACAGGGTATAAATACCCAACCAACCATAAGAGGGCACCCCAGTTGTTATAAGGTAAGGGTGCTGAGCCATATTGACTATGGAGACATAGTACATGGCTCAGCACCCCAAACCCACCTTAGCAAACTTGACACTCTCTACAATTCAATTTGTCGTTTTGTTCTCCAATGCAACTATAATACACATCACTGCAAAATGCTCAAAGAACTAGATTGGTCATCACTCGAGTCTACGCGCAAAGTTCACCTTTTCTGTCTTGCCTTCAAATTCTTTATGGGCAAGCTACCCGTCTATCTGAACAAGCTCCTCACCCCTACCACATGCAGCACCTATCACCTGAGATCAGACTCCAAATGACTGTTCATGGTCCCAAGGCTCAACAAAGTATCCGGCCGCTCCTCCTTCTCTTACCGTGCACCCCAAAACTGGAACAACCTACCAGAGACTCTCACATCCACCATCAGTCTAAATTCTTTCAAATCTAAGGCTGTCTCACATTTTAATCTGGTCTGTAACTGTTTCATATGCCCATAATATATATTATCTTTAACTGTGCATGCAATGTCTTGTATATAATGTATACCCTGCTCATTTATGTAACTGTATTTGTAAACATGTATTATTTGTCTTAACTCTGTGCCCAGGACATACTTGAAAACGAGAGGTAACTCTCAATGTATTACTTCCTGGTAAAATATTTTATAAATAAAATAAAATCACTCGGCAAGCAAGATGGTAATAAATCAGACCTTGTGTCTCTATAAAGGAGAAAAAACCGACTGAAGAGCTCAAAGGTAATGTACCTAATGGCATATGCCAGTACTAACAATGGGAGATAAGGAGCATCTGGGGGAGAGATTACTGGAGAGTATAACTGCTGCTGTATGACAGATATGTCCATATAGTGTGATGCAGAAAGACAGGATCAGCCTGGAGTTACAATTTACTCACGATGCAGCCATCCTCTGTTTGTCCATGGCTCTCACTCTCTCTCTCTCTCTCCTTGTGTCAGTGCGTGCGCACACGGATGACGTCACTCCCCAGCGCTGGCCCGATCCGGAACATCAGAGGAAAATTGAATGATCGATACCGCAGCCTCTCCAAAGAACAAAGAATGCAAAGATGCCGCAGCCTCTCCAAAGAATGCAACCTTATTATGGACTTAATTCATTAGGTGTATTACATCTGTTTCATTAGTCTGTGGGTGGTTTAAATAGTCCCCTCCCATGACTTACCTTATACTCCTTGAGAAAGAGCAGTGCATGCCCGAAACGCGTGGGAGGAGGTTGCTCTATTTTTGTTCGTCCTGTGTGTTCTCTTTTTAATGTATCAGAAAAAGGGGGGAAGGAAAACACAAAATGGATGTGTCTCCTAAAAGAATCCACTATACTGCACTCCTACTTGATTTAAAATTTAACTTTTAATATATTTACATAAAACATATGTTACCAAAACGTCGTGTATTGTGCATTAAGAATAAATTAAATAATCAATACCTAGCGTCCGTGTCAGTGAATGTACGTTGAAATAGTCTCAAACAACAAATTGTAGTAGAAATTACAGGACACAGGGCGCTAATAGTCCGGGTATGAACCCATCTGGGGCACCTATGAGATCAGGTATATATGTAATTATAAATATAACTTACAAACTCAGTGACTGATTGTGTCATGAAAATAAAGCAGTCCTGCTTCAAACTTTAAACCACAGAGCACTTGGGGATGTCTGTTAGAAAAGTATTACCATCCTATATGTATTGAAGTGCTGCTGACAGTATGGTGATGGAGAGTAAAAGATTCACAGCATTGTGAAGCAATTGTTCACAGCATTTGAATCAGTGAATCATTCTACAGCACACTCCAAATAATCATATTATATAAAGAGAGCAGGCAGGCTTGCGCACTGAGTGTTAGTGAGAGTATCAAATTCAGATCAACATAGATAGAGCCAGGAGACTACAGAACACTACATAAAAGCAGCTCCAAGTAGGAGACTGACAACATTGCGCGTCCAACGCGCGTTTCCCTCCAGCAAAGGAGCTAACTCAGGGACAAATTTGCTGGGGGGAGGAAGAATGAACCCTTATATACCCAAACAGTACCTTGATTACAAATTGAACCATTAACAGCTGTTGCACATGCGCAGTTGGTCCGTTTCCAAAATAACCCTACAAACTACAAAAATGCTTAATAAAACATAAGGGTAGATTCCCACACATACAGCAACAAAGGTGCTGTATTGGTGTGTAATTTCGAGTGTTTCTAGGGCTTGTGTAATAGTGTGGCATAAATCGGCAATATTTGAGTCCAATGCGCATGCGCGCGGACTCAGAGAATCAAACAAACCAGAGTAGAACACACTGCGCATGCGTGGGCACTTAGAGTAAAAGCTGTTAGATCAGAGTCAATGCCGTGCGCATGCGCAAAGACTTGTAAACTCTAGCCCAATGCCCGTGCGACTGCGCATGCACAGAGCCTCCAAAAGTATCTCATATAGAGGCGCATGTGCAGGGGACTGAGGCAACAGTACTGCCATAGTTCATACTTGATACGCATGCGTTCGGACTTCAAGATTTTGTGGCTGACTGCCGTCTATAGTCGCGCGCAGTGCGCATGCATCGGGACTTAGAAAAAATTTCAACAAAATAAAAAATAAAAAAATGTTCATATCGCACATGCGTGGGCACTTAGAAATATTTAGCCTTATTAATAAAAAGTGTGATTTGTTTGTTCAATCGATCTGTACTCATACAATAAGATTGGGAAAGGTCATGATATACATGTAAGCCTTAGAAGGTGCATATAGAGCTTTCGGTGTACATTTAATGAATGATCTTTATAAGCTCATGCCCTAGATGTTAACAAGTAAGAAGGGTATTGTAGAGTATGTGACAGATGATAATCAATTTAATGGTGGGTAAGGGTATATAATACCTTGTCAAATTATTTTGTGCAGCGTATAATTGCAGAGATTAAATAGTATGTACTCCCCCATAGTGATATACTGCACAATGTGTCGGGCTTGGAGGTAGTGATAGGATCAATAAAGAAATTAAAAAGCAATTTATGTATATGCATATAGTAATTTTACATAGTATTTACATTGTGTAATTACCATTCTACACACATATAGCATACATAACGACTAAGCCCAACGCTGGGTTTAGAATTTGGTAATATAGTCATTAATACTATGGTAATATTCTAATATCTTCCAATATCAAATGCTGGGAAACAACACAATGGGCCTGGAGGATAGTCTGGCTGCTCATATATAGAAGTATATATAGCATATGAGTAGACCATTTAAACACAACAGAAAAACACAGGATAGATAACAGAGTCTAACCAAAGGAACCTTCCTGATCAAATAAAGGGTGTAAAGGTAAACCCTTCATTGAGTCCATTGGGGCTCATGGTTTTTAATTTGAAAATCCATTCCGCTTCAATCCGAAGCAAGGATTGGTCAATATTGCCCCCTCTCATGGGACATTTCAGCTGGTAAATGCCCATGAATTTGATTGCATTGGTATCGCCATTGTGGTATTGTGTCACATGCCTGGCAACAGATGTTTCAGCAGAGTGTTTAATGGAATTAATATGTTCCAAAACTCATCTGCGTAGTTGTCTAGTTGTTTTTCCAACGTATCTCTTACCACATTCGCATGTGATAAGATAGATAACGTTGGGGGTCCGACAGTTAATGAAACTGTCCACAGAAAAATGTGATGTATTGTCATGATTGGCAAATACTTTGCCCACATTTATGTGTCTGCATGCTTTGCACCCTTGACAGCGGTACATGCCCTTAACAAGGCTCAACCAAGTTGTAATTCTGGGATGTTGAAAATGGCTGTTCACTAAAGAGTCCCGGAGGTTTTTGGACCGCCTGCTGGTAATCATGGGTCTAGGGCCTATAACCTGTGCCAAATCATCATCGGCCTGTAGGAGATGCCAATGTCTGGTAAAGATCTTTTTGATGGCCCACCAACGTTTGTTAAAGGTACCAATGACTCTGATTGTTCCGTCCTTGGATTTAATCTTGTTTCTAGACAAGAGAGAACACCTATCGCTATGTAGTGCCCGATGGTAAGCTTTATTCAATGTTTTGATGTGATAGCCACGATTGAGGAATCTAGACCGAAGTTCTTTAGATTGTACTATAAATTCTTCAGTCGTAGAACAATTCCTCCGGAGTCGGAGATACTGACCTATGGGGATGCCACTTATGAGGCTTCTAGGATGCTGGCTCTGCGCTAGTAGCAGGCTGTTAGTCGCTGTACTTTTCCTATACACTTTTGTTTGGATGTTACGTTCACCATCAATATATATGTTCAAATCTAAGAATGTTATTGAGGTGGTACTTAGCACAGTCGTGAGCCTCAGATTCAGAGTATTAGCATTTAGTTTCTCCACAAACTCATGGAGTAATTGAGTGGAGCCTTCCCATAGGAGCAGAATGTCATCTATGTACCTGATCCACATAGAAATGTGGTCAGTGTACACAGAGAAATCTTCATTGAAAACGTGGATACGCTCCCACCAGCCCAGGTACAAATTGGCATACGTAGGGGCACAAGCAGTGCCCATAGCGGTACCCTGGGTCTGGTGGTAATAGAGCCCATCAAAAATAAAATAATTATGTGTTAGAACATACTGCACCGACACACTTTATTCGAGCAAATACCCGGTATGTACCTGGCAGATACCTGGAATGCGCCGCTCCTCACCTCTGACAAGCCCCGTTGCATTTGCCTTCCCAGCCTGGGTTCATGCCTGGCTGATGGGCGGCTGATCTGTTAAATGAGGATGATTAGGATTTAATAGGCTGCAATGCTTCGCGTGTCTACCAGATGGCATAAATTCATGAATTGTAATGCAGTGTATATATATATACTGTGCAGTATTGCAGCCAGCGGGAATAAAATGCTTCAATCCCTGCCTGAAAAATAACTCAATGTACTCGGGCAGAAAACAGTCACAAACCTCAATACACCCGGGTATATCCGAATTCGTGGGACTAGCCAAGCTCGAATAAAGTGTGTCGCCAGTGTAATTCAGTAGATCAAGGACGAAAGAGTTGTGTCTGTTGAATCTACGGTCCCTGGTCGATAGAAAGTATTGGATAGCATTGAGACCATTCTTGTGAACAATGGAAGTGTATAGTGATTCTACATCTAGACTCACAAGAATGGTCTCGGATGTAACATGGATCCCATCTAGTCTCTTTAGTGTGTCTTTCGTATCCTGAACATACGATGGGAGACTAATGACGAAATCCCTTAGAACCTTGTCTAAGTAAATACTGCTGCCCTCGGACAGACAGTTATTGCCCGAGACTATTGGGCGACCTGGGGGGGACCGTAACCTTTTATGTACCTTAGGTAAGGTACAGAATGTTGCCACGGTGGGGGACTTCGGGTACATAAAGTCAAACTCGCTCCGGCTGATCATATCGGTGTCAAGGGCATTCTGTAGAATGTCTAACAGTTCTGATTTATATTCTGACGTTGGGCTATGGTCAAGGGTCTCATAGCAGTCTTTATCGCTAAGAAGCCTCATGTTTTCACTAACATAGGCTTCAGTGTCTTGAATTACGATATTGCCACCTTTATCAGATGGTTTAATTGTGTAAGCTTTGTCAGACATCAGTTCTTTTAGGCCGATTTTTTCATCAGATGTTAGATTATTGGCAGACTTATAATGTTTTGGCTCTGCTTCCAGGTCCCTAGTTACGCAGGCAACAAACAATTCAACAGCTGGACAGGTGGTAATTGGCGGTGTAAAATGACTCCTGGGTTTCAGGTGTGTGAATGGACCTGTGATGTCATTATCAGGTGAGATATTCTGATCAAAGAGTTGACAAAGATCTACAACATCTTGTCTTTCTTGTGCATTCAAACCATCAGTGAGTATATTTGGATTAGTGGCTGCGCGCTTAGTGTAGAATTTGTGTAGCAGCAGCCGTCTTCCAAATAGGTTTAAATCCTTAACCCACTCAAATAGATTGAAGTCTGACGTGGGTGAGAAGGATAAACCTTTCTTTAATAGATTCAATTGGACCTCACTGAAGGAATGGCTGGATAGGTTAAAAATTTGCAAGGCATCATTATCTACAGGGTCCTCAGTCACGGGTTGGTTATGTTTTAGCTTTTTTTGGTGGTGGTTCTCAAACTTCTTTTTTCCTCTCCTCTTTTTAATGTAACTAGAAATAACTTCAGTTTTATTTATACCTGGTGAGTCCCTGTGTTCTTTGGAGAGGCTGCAGCATCGATCATTCAATTTTCCTCTTGTTTCTCTATGTCTCCTAGGAGCGTTCTCGTGGTGTCCTAGAGAAGCAACCCAGAAGTCCGTCGTCATGGACGTGCGTCACTGCGCATGACGTCACCACTCGGTGACAACGGACTTCTGGGTTGCTGCTCCAGGACACCACGAGAACGCTCCTAGGAGACTTATAGAGACACAAGGTCTGATTTATTACCATCTTGCTTGCCGAGTGATCCTTACCTTATTACAACTGGGGTGCCCTCTTATGGTTGGCTGGGTATTTATACCCTGTTCTCTGTGGGTGTTTTGGATTTCATTTTTTTTATCCATTTTTTGATCGTTATGTATGTGGTGTTCTTCATTTTTCACCACATTATATTTGTAATAGTTTGTTGATGTGTATGTGTTTTTTAATATAAAGAACTGTGCACTAATTCCGGTTTTCTGGTTCTCTTTTCCATGCGCTCCTATTTTTGTGTTTATATGTGCTGAGTGTGCCCCGCTGATCACGGGAGACTAGGAGCTGCAGGGGAGACTGGAATAGCCGTGGGAGAGCTCTCGGAGAGACAGCGCGCTCAAATAACCCCCCTTTTTTTCACTGTATTGTAAATCTCTGTATTTTCTCTATATCTATATACAATAATCATCGATTCAGGGTTATTTAGCAAATATAGATAGACTTCAATGCTTTACACTGATCTGCCACTTACTGTATCTTAGCCAGGTATTGAGTTGAGCAGAAATATCCTGGTACTCAGTTCCAGCACGTATTTTAGGAACAGGAATGGAGTACCCAACACTTCTCCCTCGGAGGAGGAAAATAAATTATGGAAGAAGAGAGGACCAATTGGAAGAGTTAGGGAGCGGCACAGAGTAGCAGTGAAGAGGAGATGGAGGAGAGCTATATATAGAGGGAGAGATCATTTAAAGAGGAGCAGGGTGGGACAGAGGGGAAGGTACAGACCAATGAGGGAAGGAGCAGGGCTGGACAGAGGAGAAGAGGAAAATAATGAAGGTATTATGGGAGGAAAGAGGGGACAGAGGATCATACAGACAAGAGGACAAAAAGACAAGGGGGCCAAGAGAAGAGACAGACAAGGGGGCATTGCAAGAAATAGGCAGAGAGACAGATGGCAAAGGGCAGACAGATGAGACAGACAAATGGGGTAGAGAGAAACAGACAGACAAGGGGACACAGAAATAGAGAGACCAGGGGACACAGAGAGAGAAACAAACACACAATGGGATAGAGAGACAGACAAGGGGGCAGAGAGAGACGGAAAAGGCAGAAGAGAGAGACATACAGACAAGGGGGAACAAAAAAGACTGACATAGAAGGGGCAACATAGAGAGAAAGAGACAAAACTCACAAGAAGGACAAAGAGAGGAAAGACTAACAGGCAAAGAGGCACAGGGAGTGAGAAAAAGAGACAAGGGGGAGCCGAGTGGGAGACAAACTGAATTTGTGTATGTCTATGGACACAGCCGCCAACAGAAACCGTGGGGCCCGGCACAAACATTTTAAACAGGCCCCCCCCCATGTCAGTGGTAGGGGGAGGGGCAGGATGACTCTGCGCTGAGGCGGAGTGGCGGGATGGCCCTGCACTGCGGCGGGGGGGGGCGGTCCTGCACGGAGGCCCTGTGCTGCGGTGGCGGTCCTGCGAAGGGGCCCTGTGCTGCTGTGTGTGGGGGGGGGCTGTCCTGCGGAGGGGAGGCGATCCTGTGCTGGGGGGGGCCAGTCCTGCGGGGGGTGGCGGAAGGGCCCGGTCCTGCGAGGGGGGGGTGACAGTGCTGGGGAGGGGGGGTGACGTTGCTGGGGGAGGGGAGGTGATGGTGCTGCAGGGGGCCCGGCGGCTTTTCACAGCAGTTGCCGCCGTCCTCGCTACAGGCACCTGTTCCACAATTCTGCTCCCGCTTAAGCCACTTGACTTCCAGCGCTGCCAATAGGGAGACCAGTGCCGGGAGCAGTTTTTTCTTTTTTTAATATATATATTAAATTAACGGGCATGGCCGCGCAGGGGGCATGGGTGGGCGGGCCCCCCTGGCCCACGGGGCCCGGGACGCCAGTACCCTTTGTCCCCCGCTGTTGGCGGCCCTGTCTATGGCTGTAGTAAGACTTACAAGCTACATGACCATGATTTGGAGTAGCTAATGCGGCTGGAGCATAGTCACATCGCAACAACAATTCTGCCAACCATGAGCGCAGTAATTTTCCCAGAAGTATTAATGCAGAAGGGGGCCCAGCTTCTGAATGTGACTCCTGCAGTGTTAATTCTACTGGGCCAGGCAATGGACTGTAAGAGCTGCACTGAGAAGGCAGAGAGAAGCCGTCTCTCTCTATGTCCCCCCCGCACAGCTTTACAGCAGTTCTCACTATTTTCAATATTATTTTATTTACATAGGTTTGAAGTAGGGGGTCTCTGGAGCTGAACATTAATTTCAGGTCCGGGGACACCATGCTTCCTGAGGGCCAGACATCGGTAAAGGGTGCCGGTATCTCCTTCAAGATTAAATCTCTAACATCACAGCCCACGTGACCCATTTCAAGGTCAGAAACTCAAGCTTGTGCTTTGTTGGTGAATCTTTTCTGATGGGGCAAACCCCCTGCTCACAAATTCTACACGCCAAAGTCCCTTCGGAAAGCGGCCCCATAGCCATCAGCATGTGGTCTCCTTACCGGGGGCTGGCCTCCTCCTCTCTGGCCTGCCCCCACACCTCCCACCCCTAACCAGGGGAGGGGCTACATAAGGGCTATTTAAGGACCAGCTGGCGGGGAGCGCAGCCTGTTCTCTTCCTGCCAGTTATTTAGGAAGCAAGGGTTTGTTTGCCCCCACCACAAAGTGAAGGTTAATTTTTACTTACTTGATTATTTATCATAAAGCAAAGCCCAGTGCTTCCCTCTCCTGCCCCCGGTCCCCGTGGTTGTCCACCCGGGGCGGGAGGTGGGCACAGGGGGGGGGGGGGCGGGGATGCAGCCAGCAGCGCTGGGAGATGAAGCCAGGTCGGCAATGTGGCAGCATGCGAGCACTGTTTTCCACTCCACTACCTTCCCTGCTAGCATCGGCGGGCGGCTGCTTGGGCTATGGGAAGGTGGGGTGGAGATCGGTGGAATAAACGTAATGTTGTTTGCCGGCAGTCCTCCCTGGCGCGTTCTCTCCTGGCTCTCCCCTGTTGGTCCCTGCTGCGCTGGCCACGTGGGTTTCTTCCTCCGAGGTCTGCCGGGGACCAGGGGGGATGCTCCGCTGGCCCATGTATGCGTGGTCTGTGTGGCTAGTGGGGGAGGCTGGGTTAGCAGTGATCGGGGGAGCGCATGCTATTTGGAGCCCCGGCGCTTCCGTCCCTCTCCTGGTCATTCTTCTCGCCTCCTGCAGTGATTTCTCCTAACCTGAAGGTCCCTGGCTGTTTATTTACTGAATTGTGGGCGCGAGGGGGATCGGGGATGCGGCCAGCGGCGCTGGGAGAGTTAACCCGGTCGGTGATGCGCCAGCGTGCGAGCGATGCTTCCAGCTCCGCTGCCTTCCCTGCTTTATCATCCACTGCCACGTGCGCTCTACCTCACGGCGCACGTGCCAACCATAGGCAGTCTTCTCTGGCCATGCGCACTCGCTAACCTGGCGCCGGCATATGGAGGGAGAGCGAGTGGGGGCCGCAGGAGTCGCAACGCTTTTGTCTAGGGCAGGCGACAGGGCAGAGTGTTCCTCAGGATACTTCCCCGTCCCGACACCAGCTGCAGGCAGGCGGTAGGGGAGAAGGAAAGCAGGACACGCCACGCCCCTCCATTGCGCGGGCGTTGGCACACCCCTCCAAACACATCAACCCACCTACCTGGCTGTTTTGTTGTTGTTTTTGATAATGGGTTGTGGTCCAGATTAAAATTGCCAGCATGATGTATTGTTCAGGAGAAAAAGGAAGATGAATGCTGCACTCCCCAACAAAGAAAATAATGATAAATACCGGTGCTCCTGGATTAGGAATCTCTGGGTGGTATTCCAAGTGAAATAGGAAGGAAGAGCCTGGGCACTACGGATTTCTGCTTGTGAAAAAAAGAATTTATTATGCCAGTATGATGTTGTTTCGGCCCCTATGGCCTTTCTCAAATGCTAATGCCATTAGCATTTGAGAAAGGCCATAGGGGCCGAAGCGTCATCATACTGGCTTAATAAATTCTTTTTTTCACAAGCAGAAATCCGTAGTGCCCAGGCTCTTCCTTCCTACTGTATTGTTCAGGGGGCCATGTTATTCGGGGGATCATTGCAAAGGGCATGTATTAACTGATACTGGGGGGGGGGGATTTTTGATGGAGAATGTTTGTTATAGATTAGGTTGGAATAGCAAGGGAGTTAAGGTTTGAAGGTATTCTCACCCTTGATATTTCTGTCCCTCCATTGGGCAGGCTTTGGCACAACCCTCCCAACCCAGCCACCCACCTACCTGGCATGGATGTTGTTGGTTTTTGATGTGGGTGGTGGGCCAGATTAAATTGCTAGCCTTGTGTTTTGTTTTAAGAGGCCTAGTTATTTGGGGTTCATTTCAAAGGTCATACATTAACTGGTGCTGGGGAGGAAAGGTTATGATGGAGAATGTTTGTTACAGAGTAGAATGGAATAGCGGGAGAGTTAAGGTTGAAGGCATACTCACCCATGAATTTTGTGTGTTAAAACCTGATTGTGAAGGTAATCTTAATTGATGTGTTGGTGAAAGGGGTTTGATTATAATTTGTGGGTTTTTAATTGTCCCGGGGTAGAGGCGGCTGTTGGGCCGGCTGGGGCAGCAGCGCACGCATGGTCTTCTCCATGTGACTTCACTACCATGTGACGTGCTCTGCCTAAACTGGTAGTGGGGAATTATTTATTCAAATTGATCATGGATGCGTGCTTAGGCATGGTTTGCACGGCTATATTATTGTACGTTATAATGAGTTTTTATGGTCTTAAAAAAATAGCTTTGAGGGGAGAAGGGGTTGTGGTTATACTTAGCACCATGTGGCCCAATGTCCATTATAGTGCTAGAAAAGAGTGAAAAAACAGGCGCTACTTCGTGAATGAAATTAATGTAGAATGTAATAGAAAAGTGGTACAGATAGGATTAATAATCCAACCCCTTGCTCAAACCTCACTGGTGGGACCTGTGTCACGGGTTCCAAGGGTTAAGTATTGCTCAAAACATCCAGGGGGAGCATGTGGGGAGATAAGAGAACAATATATACAATTTAAGTGCAGACGTCAGGTGTTATATGGTTATAAAAGCTATGTCTTGGCTCTTATGGTTGATCTACTCACAGGAGCAAGGTGATATAATGAGCAGTTGGCAAATTGGGTTGCCACCCTTGAAGATATCTGTGGATAGTACCCCCCTAACGATTCTCCGTCAGCAGAGTATATATAGAGAGAGGGAAAAGACTACATAGTGCGATCAATATGATATTTTATATTTGAAAAACACAATAAAAATGCGCACTTACAATTTGCACAAAAGTTAAAAGCATATATCACAATATGTGAATGGAGGATCTCCCGAAACAGCTCACCGACTCCTTCAGGTCAGTCTGCTGGCTTCTACTGCTCTGCGTCCTGGACCGGAGCTTCCTTCTGCGCGCCCGTCTGCAAGATGTGACGTCACTGCATTCAGAGCTGCTTCTACGGATCGTCTCCAAGACCAAAATTGGTCCACTGGTATAACTCTACGCGTTTCGCCTCAGTTACCAAACTGTGTCTCGGCTTCGTCACTTCGTCACTTCGTCACTTCGAAGCCGAGACACAGTTTGGTAACTGAGGCGAAACGCGTAGAGTTATACCAGTGGACCAATTTTGGTCTTGGAGACGATCCGTAGAAGCAGCTCTGAATGCAGTGACGTCACATCTTGCAGACGGGCGCGCAGAAGGAAGCTCCGGTCCAGGACGCAGAGCAGTAGAAGCCAGCAGACTGACCTGAAGGAGGCGGTGAGCTGTTTCGGGAGATCCTCCATTCACATATTGTGATATATGCTTTTAACTTTTGTGCAAATTGTAAGTGCGCATTTTTATTGTGTTTTTCAAATATAAAATATCATATTGATCGCACTATGTAGTCTTTTCCCTCTCTCTATATATACTCTGCTGACGGAGAATCGTTAGGGGGGTACTATCCACAGATATCTTCAAGGGTGGCAACCCAATTTGCCAACTGCTCATTATATCACCTTGCTCCTGTGAGTAGATCAACCATAAGAGCCAAGACATAGCTTTTATAACCATATAACACCTGACGTCTGCACTTAAATTGTATATATTGTTCTCTTATCTCCCCACATGCTCCCCCTGGATGTTTTGCCCAATGTCC
Source organism: Ascaphus truei (assembly GCF_040206685.1). NCBI lineage: Eukaryota > Metazoa > Chordata > Amphibia > Anura > Ascaphidae > Ascaphus > Ascaphus truei. The sequence continues at coordinate 379,332,670 of NC_134483.1, forward strand.
ATTATTCATGGGATGCTAGGAAGGGGTGGAATCATCAGCCACGTGGCAACCCTACCCCCAACCCTCCCCTCCCATATGTCTCATTGTAAAGATTACACATTTTATTGCAGGGATTTTTAGTTTGGTTTATAAATGATGTACATTCCGCTTTGATGTTTGGGCATAGAGCTAAGGGGTCCTATTGCAGCGTGTGTGGAATGGGTTTCACTTCTATTTAAGGCAGATTCCACAACTAAACCACGTGGCAGTCAGTCCATGTGCATGGGGGAGGATCTGCTTGAGGGTGTAAACTTGCATTCCATTTATAGGTTTTTGGGCTGAATTAAGCGGGCTGTTTGTCCTGGAATTAAAAGTGTCGGTCGGCATGTTAAAGCATACATTTTAATACCGCAGGGTTTAATGGTTTTTTGCTTCTAATTAAGATAAGGCATTAAAAACATTCAGTAGCCAGTCCTTGGGTCTTTGGGGAATATGTGTTTGATGCTTAAAGGTAAATTATGCTTCTATGGGAGGCTGATCACTTGGATTATGCGGTGTTTGTCCTTGAAATAGAGGCCCCTGTTTTACATTGATCTTTGAATCCGACTAGTGGGTGGCTGCTCAGTTGCCCAACTATTTATCTGCTCACTTAGGGACTAGGGATCTAGTTTTAAAGCAGTAATTACAAAGTTAGCTGCATAACAATTTTTGGCACTAGGGTTTTTACTGGCTCATCTGAGTTCTTACTTTACAGATGGCGGAGGAAGGCCAGAGCAGCGTTCTCAAAGCATAATCACCTGAGCAATAAGGCTACAGTAGTCACGTTCTGATGATAACTGTCATGGCCGGCCTGGAGGCCATACGGACCGAATCATGGATTGCGCGTTGATCCGGTGAGGGTGTTCTGGTGGGGGGGAGGGGGCTGCGATTGTGCCAGCTGCTCCCGTGGCTCTTGGTGCTGGCCAGGGATGCAGAAGAGAATGACATGGTGGCTTTGTGGTCAGTTGACCTTGTAGATTCCATTAAGCAGGACTTAGCATGTATGTTTGCCCGTCGGCCGGTGGTTCAGGTCATCTGGTCAGACATTGTTTATAGACAGTCATAGAGGGGTGCGAGGGTACCGCGGGCGGTTGTCAGGGCACAGAAGAAGGTGAAGGTGAATAGGGCTGTAGGCAATTTTGTAGCGCAGTGCGGGGGCTGGTAAATCAGACACCTGGATTTCGATGCTACATCGGGTGGTTTACTCAGGGCAGACGGGGTCCACGTGTCGGATATCATGATAAACCTTTTTAACAACAGTTTGCAGGAGGGCTTGGAAAGAGTCCTGGCGGGTTTGACTGTATGGGCCTAGTTTAGGGGGAGGTTAAATAGGCCCATCGGTGGCGGCTCTTTGGGGGTAGGTGCTTGTTTTTGCCAGACTGGGAGCTGGGCTATTTGAGCCCGGGGGAGTGGGCAGGGTCATTTAGACATGACCTCAAGTATAATGGCAGATGTTTATCGTACCATTGCTTAAAGATAATGGAAACTTGGGATCCACTATCCAAAAGAACATCACATTTCTTCCCCTCTATCTTTGTTTTCACTTGGGCTGACGGGCCAAAGAGGCCTTTAGGCAGGTGGTATCATTTGTGTCTGTTAGCAGGTATAGTATTTGCTCCATGTACTGCACCGACACACTTTATTCGAGCAAATACCCGGTATGTACCTGGCAGATACCTGGAATGCGCCGCTCCTCACCTCTGACAAGCCCCGTTGCATTTGCCTTCCCAGCCTGGCTTCATGCCTGGCTGACGGGCGGCTGATCTGTTAAATGATAATGATTAGGATTTAATAGGCTGCAATGCTTCGCGTGTCTACCAGATGGCATAAATTCATGAATTGTAATGCAGTATATATATATGTACTGTGCAGTATTGCAGCCAGCGGGAATAAAATGCTTCAATCCCTGCCGGAAAATAACTCAATGCACTCGGGCAGAAAACAGTCACAAACCTCAATACACCCGGGTATACCCGAATTCGTGGGACTAGCCGAGCTCGAATAAAGTGTGTCGCCAGTGTAGTTCCCAGTATGCCCCTTCACTGGTTTCCTTTTTTTGTTTCCCTGGTTAGACTCGGACCAGATGAATTTCTTAATCACATATTGCAGATGTTCTCATTTTTTACAGTGCTTGGCATAGTGTCCCTCTTCATACACACATATAGCAGAAGTCAAGGATAGTATCCATCAGAGTGGGGGGTCTTCTTGTATTCATACCCCTTTTAGAGGAAGTTTCTCTCATCGTGGTTTTCCAGGGCCTTTCCCCACAATAGGGCCGAGCATCCTCTCCTGACACCTGTCTTATCCGTCATGAGACTAGCATCACCAGCACTCTGTAGCCCCAAGTGTACTGTCTAAGGTATGCAGCAGAGGTGACAGCTTCTTTCCCTTCTCTAACTGCCCTTACTACAGTATATGCAATGTGGGCCCTTTTAGGCTTTCTGTAATCCGGATGCTCTAGTCCTGCTCTGATCCCCCCTTTTGAGTCGGGATAAACTTCTGAGTCACCAGGTTGTGATCTTCTGGGTTCTGACACTAACTACATATGTGACCATCTTTCCAACATCAGTAACACAAAATATTGTACCTTCTAATTTGAGAAGAATTATACGGTATAAAGGAGGAGCAGTTCTCATGCTATTGTAAGTTCATTCTTAGCTGGTGTAGGGGGTACACTGGCTATAAACTCAGCTACAGATTGCTCCATGACATTATAGCATATCTATTCTACATGGTCATCATAGAGTTCTCTGAAAAGCAGAAGCATAAAGGAGACTTCTATGTAACTCTGTAAATCTCAATTTCTAGATGACCATATTATGAGTAAGTCCCCTTTTTAATACCTGTTTTATTTGGATATCTGAAAATGTGATGACATTCTAAGTGCCATTCAGTGCAGAACTTTTTTCAACTTGTACTGATACACAGAAGATTGAATATTTCGTATAGATGTAGATTTTTATAGACGTAGATCCTGGGCACTCTCTGGGGTAACATAGGCATTTTTCAAAGATAGTCTGCAGCAGTGGCATCAGGTATGCATTAGAAACTTAATCAGTTGGGTGGTTTGATCCAACCAAGTCTCAAACTCCTCTTCCCCACAACTGTAAGGGTTTAACATAGCATAATCACTGTTTCATACAGTATATCCTCTTCCTTCACTGGACAGTGCAACAACCAGTTTCTCCTTACATCTTCTCATACAGTAGTGCATTTCCAATAAGCAGGGAGTGTATCAGGTATCCAGTAAACTTCAGAGATTGTTATTTCTTTAGGTACAGCACCAAGGGCTTATTATTACCCACCCTTTATTGCATGGGCGTAATAAACTCTGCTACATCTATAATTTGTATATCCTGTTTCAATTATCGCAACTCTGCTTATATTACATTTGGCTATATATCACTGCTTTATAACATAGTTGTCCTGACGTACTGTAGGTGCTGTAGCAGCACGGACATGTTGATCACAATAAAATTCCTGCTCTGTATGAGAAGCAAATGGAGCAGCTATTTTGTTTGACTTGATCAATGTTCAATGTAATTGGCATAGTACCCAGCTTTCAGCACCAATAACTTATGCCATTAGTAGAGTGTATACTTAAAAAAATATATATCTTGATACACAAATAAGCAGAGATTGCAATAGTGGATGAATCCGTGGTTCAGGTTCAGATGAGACTGCAAGGCAGAACAGGCAGGGCAAAGCAATGCAGGACTAGAAATAACAGAGTGCTTGCGAGCAGCACAAGAAACAAAGTATTATGCTCCACCGAATTGCAGGGGCAAAGACTGAGCATATAAAGGGTGAATCAGCCAAAAGGTGAACTGCTGGTCAGCAGAGGCTGAAAGTGAAACCAGAGTGTTGATTGGTTGGTGTGCAGAGTGCACACAGCAGGAGCTGATGAGGAAAGCTTGCAGCAAGTCAGAATCAAACTCGGAAGCAGAGCTTGCGCCCGATCCTTACAGTATCACATCATGATTTCTGTATGTTTCCATCATTCATCAGAAATGTTGTATACGGATCTCTGGAGAAACTGGGGTTCTGAGAATGTATCATATCTATAATTTAGAAACTGACATCCACAGCTAAACTAAAGTGCAGCACAGTTAAAGGATTGAACAATGGCATGTAGGCTTGGATTTTTTGTAATTATAACTACAGTACCACTGTTGTTTAAAATACAATCCAGCAAAAAAAATCTGTGTTGATCAGGTATGCATTGCGCTCTGTAATATTTCTGGATTAGTAGAAATAAATGGGAATCTCACACCACAGAGCATGCACATTTAACTATCAATGTGACATAACCAAGTGTCTAATATCTAACTATTGCAGTAAAATGAATTAAATTTATGGCATAACCAATCTTAATTGTTATTGATTGTGTTATATTTTTGTCATGTATGTAACACTGTTTCCACCACCCCTTGGGAGATGTTGCCAATAGATGGTGTAGGTTGGTGCATACCTGCTGGATCACATTAGATCTGCGTCTCCGCCAATGTTGTTGGGGATAACAGGACTGGTTTCTGGGGTACATTATAGTTCCTTATCTCTGGGTACGAAAAAACAGGATAGGTGGCGCTAACTAGACTATAATGAAAAAGTAAGTAACTAATTCAACCTAAAAAGATAAATGCACATTTGCGTATTGCAAGAACAAAACCTTATAAATTGTAATACAAATATATAAGTGGCTGCCACTGATATAATTCTGACCCCATGGTCATAAAATAACTAGATGAAAAAGAAATGCGTATCATTGGCGCCTAACATATAAATATATGTAAGGAGGATATAAACAGCCGAGCCTGGTGGATGTGCAGATCTCAGGGTGTCTCCAATATGATGTAATTCGTGCTTAAAAAGAATAAATAAAGTGCATAGCATAATACTGTGTGATAAACATGACAAACAAAACATATAACAAACAGCTGAGATGATCAACAGGAAGACCAATTGTGTCCGGTATTGGCAATTTGACCTCAAATGGAAGCGTATATTTAGACAAAATATTGCGCCCCTTTGTAGAGATTTTGCCATCATATGTAAGGGACACCACTGATGTACTTAGGAAATTGGAGGGGATTGTATTGGACTCTACCACTATTTTGTTGACCTTGGACGTGGAGGGATTATACTCGAGCATTCCACACGGATATGGTATTGCAGCAGTAGAACATTTTTTGAGAGCAAGAGGAGTTGACTGTTTACCTCACACTATGTTTGTTCTCAAATTGCTGGATTATGTTCTGACCCACAATTTCTTTCTGTTCCATAATACTATGTACCATCAGATACAAGGGACAGCTATGGGGACCACTTGTGCTCCCACCTATACTAACTTATATCTGGGCTGGTGGGAGGAAACAGTGGTCTTCATAAAAACTGAAGAAACATACACAGAGTCAGTGGAATTGTGGGTCAGATACATTGACGATATTTTCATGATTTGGAAAGGGACAGAAGATCTACTACATGAGTTTATTGGCAAACTAAATCAGAATGCACTTAACCTAAGGCTAACGGTACACATGGATGTACAGAGGATTGATTTCTTAGATCTCTGCATCTCCAAGTCAGGGGAAAGATGTGTGGAGACCACTATCTTTAGGAAACCCACAGCTACAAATACACTGCTTATGGCTAATAGCCATCATCCAAGTCACATCACTAACAATATACCAATAGGGCAATTTTTACGATTGCGCCGGAATTGCTCCACCACGTCCGAATTCACCAAACAAGCAAAGGAAATGTCATCAAGGTTCAAAATGAGAGGTTACAGCAACAAACTGATTAAGAAAACATACTATAGGGCCTTAATGGCACCTAGATCCCTTTTGTTAATGAAAAAGAAGAGAGAAACAGAAGGGGATACTTTTAGGTTAATTTCTACGTACACCAATCAATGGAGAGATGTCAAATTAATCGTCCGGAGACATTGGCACTTGTTATTGGAAGACATTGATTTAAAAAAGGTCTTGGGAGAATCTCCAACTATGGGATATAGACGGGGCACTAACATCAAAGACAGACTAGTACATAGTCATTTCACATCAGTGCCTAAAAAAACATGGCTCGGCACTAAACCCTGTGGATCCTTCCCATGCTCTAGGTGCAAAGCCTGTCAGTCTATGTCAGTTACTAAACATTTCACCAACTCATCAAACAATAAGACTTTTGTAATCAAGGATTTCATCAATTGTCTCACCATGGGTACAATCTATCTGATGACATGCGATTGCGGCCTTAAATATGTTGGCAAAACCCATAGACAATTAAAAACGAGGGTTTTGGAACACATTGGCAATGTACGCAATTCAACTGATACACCAGTCACAAGGCATATTGTACAATATCACAAGGGAGATTCGCAAACAATGCATTTCTGTGGCATTGAGCATGTACCTAGGGACCCTAGGGGAGGAGATTGGGATAAACGACTTCTTCAGAAAGAGTGTCGTTGGATCTATGAACTACAAACCCAATCTCCTCTGGGCCTTAATGAAGGCTTTATATATTCCTCCTTTCTATAAAGCCCTACTTATACATCCATGAGCGGGCAACTAGCAATAGACATTCGTCACTGGGGACACCACATTCTATTATCCAGAGATAAGTCACAAGAACTTCTTATAAGGAGTTCTAAGATCATTTATAGGGGTAATGTAAGGGGATCCAGGTATACAGTTATTTGCAACTCTCATACCTTCATGGACTAATAGGGACAGGTTATTTAATTTTCTTATCTCACTTCATACACTATCGATATCCCACATTAAAGGTATCACCTGGGTGTTTTATCTCCTAACAGGAGATACTGTATATTCAAGCCCACTAAATGTTCACATAATTTGTATTATATATATAGATCGATGAGGAACACTATCCTGTCAATCAGATCAGAAATTATACTATCATATAAATGAATTTGGGTATATATCCAAACAAGATACTATTTATATCGCTAACGTAAGGGGATCCTGGTATATGATTAAAAAACATATTTAAGACCTGCATTGACCAATAGGGGCACGTTATTTACTGCTATAAACCACTCCTACACCACTAATTATGATCAAGAATAACAATACTATTGTAGGAGTTCTTAGGACAGATGATGCCAAGATCAATATGGGTATTGTAAGGGGATCCAGGTATATTATTAACAACTATATTAAGACCTGTATTGACCAATAGGGGCAGGTCAATTAAACCTTAATTAAATCTCATATATCATTCCTACACTACTGACACGATTGGAGAAATAGCATCGTTTGTAAGCCCAGTATCTGACATTAATTACCTCAATAACAATGAGGTTTATATGATAGAATCACAGGTCTGACATGGCTCTATACATATTCACCCAATATTTGTAAGTGATTATATTTCTCACATTTTTGGCACATTACCTGTATTGACGCACAGTGACAGGTCTTATATTCCCAATATTTTTCACCGACTCATACGCCATCACAACACATAATAAAATGACACATTTACTTTATATATTTATTATGAATACACTCATACAATATCACCTCACATCACACAATAAAAGGACACATTTATTGTATATATTTATTATGAATACACTTGTACATTATCACCTCTTTGTTCCTAAATTGTCCTCTTCCCTTATACACACCTTCACCCACCCCCCCCTTTCCGTTTCCCCTCCCGGTTCCCCCATAATAGCTCCGGCCCTCCAGTATCCCTTAGATTCCTTTAGGGACTATCGCTACCTCTAGTTTCGAGGCGCCACTCTCATGATACACACTCATGTTACATGCTTGCATATCCTTTAAAAACGGGATGATCCGACATTATTACTTGGTGTCATATAGATATAACAGACACACAATGCGATAATACTTACCTTCCTTGGCAATGACCCGATTGGTTCACGGGCATTAACCACACCCCCATGACTCATGGGAGGCGGGACTTCTTCCATATAAATAAGGCCATCACGAACCAGGAAGCACACTCCTCCCCTTGAAGAAGCGTGTTTAGCCCACGCGAAACGATCGTCGGGACGTAATGACGTCATAGGTGACGTCATCAGAAGTGGCAGCGTCCAGACGTAGGAGTAGCAGGAGATCTCTACCGCCACGCTTGTATTAGCAGCAGCGTCCATTGATATATGTGCGGTTTATCTATGCTCTATTTTGATATTATATCCAGTATTTATTTCAGGGATTACCATAATCTGACATTGGTATAGACCGCGGATGTGCACCTCAAACGGAGTGGCAATATCACTAACACCATATATGTATATACACTCCGTGGTATATCTCAGCTGCACCTGGCCATATACAGCATAGTCCATAGAGACATACTTTATCATCTGAGTCTAACTATATCAACGGTCATTTGTATCTATGGTGGGGATATTTTATTCCATCATAACACCGTTATAGATAGATTTACTACCATACTATACTGCGATAGAATGATGATTCATGCTAGACATTTTGGCAGAGAATGATAACGGATTGAACCCTGTTTTTCTATGCAGTACTATGTATGACATATATCTCTGTCCATTGTAATGCCAGAGAGACATGCTGTATGATTCTATCTGCTTGCTTTCCTACCTACTGGAAAGACATTTGAGTCTGTATAATTAGATGTTTGCCTGACAGCAAGTATTTTGACATTTGAATCAGTATTTAAATATCTATTGATTTTGCTGAACCTGCCACTTCACTACGGGGTTATTTTAATGTTTGAATGTGATTTATGTGTTTTTAATGAGTATATATTTGAATAAAACTTTATTGTTTTTCCTGGCCAGTTTGGTTTAGATGGGACAATTGGACCTACAATATCATTTTGATAGACCAATGTTAGTCTGTTTATTACACTCCATACAATGAGTGCTCAACTGTGAGGGAACCTTTTTGATCCTTCTTTGGGATCTACCTTGATATACAAGCCATATATCCCTCTGAGCACCTTTGGTTTATTCACAAGTATATTTCTAACGCATTTGGATGAGCGGTTGTCTTTAATGATCAACAGGTGAACAGATAAATTAGCATTTAATAAAAAGACATATAAATGACATATAAAAAATAATATGAATGGTACATAAATTGAATAAAAATGAGATGGTCAGACTGATAACTGTGCTTCAATGGTAGAATCGCCCACTCACCAGACAGATGATAAGGGCAGGCAGTGGATATATTTGAGAGAATCCCCTCTCCTCAGTGGATAGACGCAGCTGGACACGTTGTTCCTCTGTCTTGGAAAAGTTTCACACATCGGCTGGTGTGTGGGCGGAACGCCCCTCTCGATACACTACTCAGAGTGTGTAGCCAGCCTGTGAACGACGGCAGCAGATTCGCCAAGGATACCGCAATGGTCTTTCAATCCGTGGCAGCAGATTCGATAAACAGCAGCCAGTGTGGGGGGGGAGAAATAAAAAAATCAGCAGTGTGATCAGCGTGACCACCCTACACGTTTCAGAAGCGCTGCTTCCTTCCTCAGGGTATAATGATTATGTCCCGAAATGTCCTTTTTATAGGTGGTTGATTAAAAAATGATATGATTCACATGATATAGTCCTGCACATGCGCACTCGCAGGTTAAAAAGTCCTGCTCTTGCGCTACAAATGTGAAATGATGCCCTCAATGAAATGAAAACTCAGCTGATAAACAAACATACAGTTAACTATACATACTAATACATGAAACAGATAAAATATAAACAATAAGTGCTACAAGTGATATAATTAGATAGATGTGACATATAACATAATTACTAAGAAAAATAAATAAAAAAATAAAATGAATATACAGTAATGAATCAAAATCTTGTGTTATTTATAACCTTATGCCATAAGGACATGTGTAATGTGGTATGTGATGGATACCCTATAAAATGTAATTCTTTATAATCAATGTCTACAATGTGATGTGAATAAATAGTGATGATAAATAATATATATTTTGTTCTCTACCTTACATAAATGTGAGTAAATGTATCAAAATAATTAATCAGATTATTTTGTGTTGAATAGATGCCCAATTGCACCTGTGACATTAAAAATGTGAATAAAACATATTGTGCCTATCTATTTTATCATTTATATTACGTAAAAATCTAACATGTGAATGTGTATAGTAATGTGTATAAACTAAACTGTATATTTAGACAATATGCTATGAATAATGTCTATTGGTGTGTCATGGTATATATGTCTCATATTAATTGTGTGTACTATACCCTAATGGTATGACAACTATATATTATATGTATCAATTGTAACAATATACACACATTTTATAATGTACAACCATGATATTATAAATGAATTAGAATACATTAATTCAAAACCACTTATAGAATAGTGGATCAATGTGCAGAAATGTGAATAAGTAAGTTCCTTTTGTTAGCAGATGTTGAATATAATTTATGTGCCAACCAAGAAGGCTTTTAGGTTAAACTCAATGTTGAGGCCTAGTGGGGACAGAGTGCGAAGTTCATAGATCCAAAAGGATTCTCTCCTCCCCAGAAGACCCACAACATTGCCTCCTCTCCAATGGGGTGTAATTGCCTCAATGACCATACAAGTGAGTCCTTGGGATTCTGCCCGTGCACCTGAAGAAAATGATTCGACACACTATGTGTGATCAAGCCTTTTTTATGTTGTATATGTGTTCATATAAACGTCGTTTTATGGATCTGGTGGTCATACCCACATACTGCAGACCACAGGGACATTCAAGGAGATATATTACGTATGAACTATTACAGGTGATATGTTGTTTAATTTTGTACATTTTTGATGTATTATTTGATAAAAAAGAGAAACTTTTAGAACTATATTTACAGGCTATACATCCATTGCAAGGGAAATATCCATTGCAGGTGAAATTAGTATGACAAGAGGGTCACAGCGATGGACAGCTTGGAGCCAGCTTTTGTCCTATGTTTGGAGCTTTGGTGAATATGATTTTTGGATAAACCGGTAACATATCCACCAATTCTTTATCTTTTCTTAAAATAGGCCAATATTTTTTAATGGTCTTACGTATAGTGGGAGCCATTTGGGTATACTGAGTAATGAATGATAAATTGGATGTTATTTCTGTTTTTTTCTTTTTGTATTTCAAAAGACTGGATCTGTCCATCGCTGCGACCTCAGTTATAGTTTGATCTAGCATGTGAGATGGGTATTTTCTATTGATAAATTTGTGTCTAAGATCCTTTGCCTGGGTGTTAAACGTCTCTAAACTGGAGCTATTTCTTTTTAATCTAATAAATTGTCCTTTTGGTATATTATTAATCCAGGATGGATTGTGGTGACTGTTCGCATGTAAATAATTATTCGCTTGAACGGTTTTGAAAAATGTTTTAGTATGTATTAAATCATCCCTAATAAAGATAACAAAATCTAAAAATTCAATAGATGTATTGCTAGATGTAAATGTAAATTTAAGATTATATATATTATCGTCATATAATTTTGAAAGAATTCTAATTGTGATAAAGTGCCCGACCAAATAAAAATATTATCATCTATGTAGCGCCGCCAGAGCACCAGGTTTGCACCGTAAGGACAGCTGGACCAGATACACTGTTGTTCCCAGCTGCCCATAAATAGATTTGCATAACTTGGTGCAAACCTGGGCCAATGGTGGTGCCACATACCTGTAAATAATAAAAATTGTTAAAATAAAAATAATTATGTGAAAGAATAAATTTAATTCCTGAAATTAAAAAAGACCTTGATGCAGCAGAAATGGAAGGATCGTTATTTAATGTTTGAAGAATGGCATTGCACCCTTGTTTGTGGTCGATAATTGTGTATAGTGATGTTACATCTGCTGTAACTAAATGATAGTGAGGTTGCCATTGAATTTCATGTAGGGTCTGCAGTATGTGGGTAGTGTCTTTCAAATATGATGGCAATTGGGTGACATATGGTTGTAACTGGTGATCTATAAATTGGGAAAGATGTGAGGTGAGTGACTGAATGCCAGATATAATCGGACAACAAGGTGGAGAGTGTAAATTTTTATGAATTTTTGGTATTATATAAAAAAATGGGTATTTTGGGATATAAATTGTACAGGGAATCAAATTCTTGTTTAGTAAGAACTTGTTGATCTAATCCTGTCATTAGAAAATTAAACAATTGCTGTTGATAATTGATGGTGGGATTGGAGGGGAGGGGCTGGTAAGTGGACCTATCTCCAAGAATCCATAATGATTCCTGAATATAATAGGTTTTGTCCCCCCCTTGTCCGCAGGTTTTATAACAAAAGAATAATTTTCTTCAAGAGCACGTAGTATATGTTTATCTTCAATACTAAGATTATCGTTCTTACTCTTAAAGTTGCGACTTTGAGTCTCCAGATCATCAGTGACCATTTGTGCGAAAGTGTTAATAAAGGAACCACTGACAAATTTGGGGAAGAAGGTGGAGGGATTCTTAAATTTAGATGTAGATTGGGGCATGATGGTGATGGGCAAATTGCTATTGGGATCTTGTCTAGAGATGGCGTCTCTTTTAAAATATTTTTTAAGGCACAGTTTACGTACATAACGTCTATGTATAGTCTAAAACTGTCCGGGCCTGTAAGAGGTGCAAAAGACAGTCCCTTAGATAATACTTTTCTTTCTTTAGGTGAAATGGAATATTGGCTAATATTGAAAATATTAGCATGTGTAGATGTAGATGTTAGTGTTTGTGTATTTTGCCCATTCTTTCTACCTCCTCTTGTTCTTCTATGGTGTTTTTTCTTTTTTTGTCTCTGGACGCCTCTTTCCCTAATAGGTCTCTTATTGCTTCTCTGGCAAGTTTTGGATCCCTGGATTGTCTCTAATCTAAAAAAGAAAAGTAGGTTTCTCTTCTTCTCGACTTTGACTGGAATGATGACGTTCCCTATCTAAATCTATTAGAGGTTGATACTTATTATGATGTTGATATTGTTCAAATATATTGTCAATATCTTTCTCCAAATGATTTATTATTGGAGCAGGGGTAGATGGTTTTTTGTTATTACCTTGGTTGAACTTTGATTGTATATGTGCCTTTTTTGGTATGTTAGGAGAAATAAATTGTATTGGGTTCGTGGATGTTTCTCTTGTGCTAGGAATATTTTTTCTATAATGCTGTGGTATTTTGTGAGAATAATCTCTAGAACTTGTGCCCCTACTGGGCTTGTGCTTGTCATGTTCATTTGGAGGTTTTTTCCAATTTCTATAACAACCAGTTATATAATCTATTTTGTCCCTTTGGAATTTTTCTGTATAAGACTGATAGTCTCTTTTTGCATGTTGTCCATTTTGTTCTTAATCCTGGTTTCTAACATTGGTAATTCACTATTGTCTTTGAATTTGTCAAAATACTCTTTCATCTCATTAATCTCTTTATCTAATTTTTGAAGAGATATTTTACGTTTAGAAATTAACAAACGCATGAGTTCAAAGAACAATTGTCTAGGATGCGATTCCATTCAAGAGTGAACGCCTCACTTTGAAAATCAGAAGTGGGCTTTTTAAATAACCTTAAACCTCGAGGTATTCGTTTTTGCTCAACATATTTTTCTATTGTAATAGCATCCTAGAGTTGTTTAATCTCACTGACCAGTAGTTTTCCAATTTGTTAGCCATTTCATGCATATCATCCGTACCATGATCTACCTCAATAGGTGTTTCATCATCGGAGAAAATTTTATTAAGATCAATATTTCTATTGGCTCGTAGGGCAAACAATTGTGACATAATAGTCCAAGAAAGCTGCTAACCTAAATGCGTGGAAACAGATAACGAAAAAACAAGATAGGTGGCGCTAACTAGACTATAATGACAAAGTAAGTAACTAATTCAACATAAAAAGATAAATGCACATTTGCGTATTGCAAGAACAAAATCTTATAAATTGTAATACAAATATATAAGTGGCTGCCGCTGATACAATTCTGACCCCCTGGTCAGAAAATAACTAGATGAAAAAGAAATGCGTATTTATGGCGCCAAACATATAAATATATGTGTAGGGGTATGTTAAATACCTCATATGGATGCAGTGTGTGCCCGGAGGGAGTAGTGCAGGTTCCGCGGCGGCCCGACAGTATAGGGCGCCGCCATAATATTGCGCAACCTTACAGAGGGCACTGACAGAGCGGAGAGGTCGCGCATGCGCAGTGTAAGCACGCGAACGACGGACCAATAAGGGAAAGGCTCTGTCTGTCGACTACAACTCCCATGAGCTCTGGGGCAGTCATCTGATGTTAGGAGCCAATGAGAAGGCTAGGATTACGGGAGGAAAGGGAAGCGTGGGGGAGAGACCACGCTAGGAGAAGGGATACGGAAGGTGCAGGAGGAGGTAGTGTGAGTGCAGGGGGTCCATGACCGCCTGCATAGGACAGCTATCCCCACAGGCCCTTAAGAGTATCCACTGTGTCACAGTAGGTTGCTGTGCTGCAAGGACACCCTATAGCGGTAGAGAACATACCCCATACTGTATGACAGTTAGGGACCAGTGTGCGGAGCAAGGTGATTGCGAGCGGTTTGGGACCAGACAGCTGAACATTGCGACACCGGAGGAAGGCCGTTGATTCATCTGATCCTTTTCGAAGTGGTTACCTGTCACCGCCGTGACCGGAAGGTATTTACAGCAAGTGCACCAACACCGGTCAACAGGCGCTGATCCCGCCTTAGGCGTAACACTTTGGGGACACTAGTGAAGTGGCCAAAGGCCTAAGTGTACTGAGCAATCTTTCCTAATTAGTACAAGGACACGGTGTGTGGGGCACGTGGTGACGGGATAGAGACATACTCATGAAGAGCGTGGCTGAGCCACTACTGTTATAAGGACATTGCTCCTTAGGAGCGTGGCGGAGCCACTAACGTTATAAAGACAGTATCAGTTAGCTGTGTTAGTGTATAAGTGATAGGCGTTATAGGTTATATGTGATGTGTTGATGCCAATGATAAAGTAATAAGGTTATATTGCAATACAATAAACCGTTCAAAGCATATGTGTGTGTATATGTTTCTTGCCCAGGGGAATCTCACATAATGGGGATCCTGGGTAAGTGGAGGCACTGCGCCATAGCTGGCGCTTAAAGAGTCACTGTGTCCATGGGAAACAAAACCAGTCTCTGAAGAGTGTTTCAAAATCCAAAACTTGAAGTAGATGGCTGTGATGTTTCTTTCTTGCTATTGTTCTTCAATGCACCTGAAATTGATAAAAGGGTACACCATTGCGCAGTATCACTGATATTTGATGTTAGCCCCTTATTCCAACTTCCCCAGTGTGGACTGAATACACTTACAGGAGTGTTTCTTTTAGGGTACAGTGGAGACAATCTGTGCTTTATTCCCTTTATGTTCTTTATGTACCTCGAATCCCCAGGGTACTTACTTAATGCCTTGGGATTTTCGTAGTATCCAAAATACCTCGAACTCCACGAACCCCCAAATGAGGAATGAACAGTGAAAGAAGGGGGGTCACAAATTTATTGAAAAAGGCTACTGATAAGCCCTATAAAACCAGCTAATAAGCCTGCATAAAAACAAATGAACAATGACTCACATGTACAAACATGAATACATGTGTTACAAAACAACACAAGGATGCCGTCCGCTGCTTGTACTGCGCCTCCTGTGCTTGCACCGGAAGAGAAGGGCTCTCTCACAGCTTCTCCTGACCGGTTTGGTGTAACTGGTGTCTCTCCCCCCACTCGGTCACGTTCCGGTTTGTGACCAGCGGTTAAGGCAGACTCCTCACCTCACAATTATACTATCATATAAATGAATTTGGGTATATATCCAAACAAGATACTATTTATATCGCTAACGTAAGGGGATCCTGGTATATGATTAAAAAACATATTTAAGACCTGCATTGACCAATAGGGGCACGTTATTTACTGCTATAAACCACTCCTACACCACTAATTATGATCAAGAATAACAATACTATTGTAGGAGTTCTTAGGACAGATGATGCCAAGATCAATATGGGTATTGTAAGGGGATCCAGGTATATTATTAACAACTATATTAAGACCTGTATTGACCAATAGGGGCAGGTCAATTAAACCTTAATTAAATCTCATATATCATTCCTACACTACTGACACGATTGGAGCAATAGCATCGTTTGTAAGCCCAGTATCTGACATTAATTACCTCAATAACAATGAGGTTTATATGATAGAATCACAGGTCTGACATGGCTCTATACATATTCACCCAATATTTGTAAGTGATTATATTTCTCACATTTTTGGCACATTACCTGTATTGACGCACAGTGACAGGTCTTATATTCCCAATATTTTTCACCGACTCATACGCCATCACAACACATAATAAAATGACACATTTACTTTATATATTTATTATGAATACACTCATACAATATCACCTCACATCACACAATAAAAGGACACATTTATTGTATATATTTATTATGAATACACTTGTACATTATCACCTCTTTGTTCCTAAATTGTCCTCTTCCCTTATACACACCTTCACCCACCCCCCCCTTTCCGTTTCCCCTCCCGGTTCCCCCATAATAGCTCCGGCCCTCCAGTATCCCTTAGATTCCTTTAGGGACTATCGCTACCTCTAGTTTCGAGGCGCCACTCTCATGATACACACTCATGTTACATGCTTGCATATCCTTTAAAAACGGGATGATCCGACATTATTACTTGGTGTCATATAGATATAACAGACACACAATGCGATAATACTTACCTTCCTTGGCAATGACCCGATTGGTTCACGGGCATTAACCACACCCCCATGACTCATGGGAGGCGGGACTTCTTCCATATAAATAAGGCCATCACGAACCAGGAAGCACACTCCTCCCCTTGAAGAAGCGTGTTTAGCCCACGCGAAACGATCGTCGGGACGTAATGACGTCATAGGTGACGTCATCAGAAGTGGCAGCGTCCAGACGTAGGAGTAGCAGGAGATCTCTACCGCCACGCTTGTATTAGCAGCAGCGTCCATTGATATATGTGCGGTTTATCTATGCTCTATTTTGATATTATATCCAGTATTTATTTCAGGGATTACCATAATCTGACATTGGTATAGACCGCGGATGTGCACCTCAAACGGAGTGGCAATATCACTAACACCATATATGTATATACACTCCGTGGTATATCTCAGCTGCACCTGGCCATATACAGCATAGTCCATAGAGACATACTTTATCATCTGAGTCTAACTATATCAACGGTCATTTGTATCTATGGTGGGGATATTTTATTCCATCATAACACCGTTATAGATAGATTTACTACCATACTATACTGCGATAGAATGATGATTCATGCTAGACATTTTGGCAGAGAATGATAACGGATTGAACCCTGTTTTTCTATGCAGTACTATGTATGACATATATCTCTGTCCATTGTAATGCCAGAGAGACATGCTGTATGATTCTATCTGCTTGCTTTCCTACCTACTGGAAAGACATTTGAGTCTGTATAATTAGATGTTTGCCTGACAGCAAGTATTTTGACATTTGAATCAGTATTTAAATATCTATTGATTTTGCTGAACCTGCCACTTCACTACGGGGTTATTTTAATGTTTGAATGTGATTTATGTGTTTTTAATGAGTATATATTTGAATAAAACTTTATTGTTTTTCCTGGCCAGTTTGGTTTAGATGGGACAATTGGACCTACAATATCATTTTGATAGACCAATGTTAGTCTGTTTATTACACTCCATACAATGAGTGCTCAACTGTGAGGGAACCTTTTTGATCCTTCTTTGGGATCTACCTTGATATACAAGCCATATATCCCTCTGAGCACCTTTGGTTTATTCACAAGTATATTTCTAACGCATTTGGATGAGCGGTTGTCTTTAATGATCAACAGGTGAACAGATAAATTAGCATTTAATAAAAAGACATATAAATGACATATAAAAAATAATATGAATGGTACATAAATTGAATAAAAATGAGATGGTCAGACTGATAACTGTGCTTCAATGGTAGAATCGCCCACTCACCAGACAGATGATAAGGGCAGGCAGTGGATATATTTGAGAGAATCCCCTCTCCTCAGTGGATAGACGCAGCTGGACACGTTGTTCCTCTGTCTTGGAAAAGTTTCACACATCGGCTGGTGTGTGGGCGGAACGCCCCTCTCGATACACTACTCAGAGTGTGTAGCCAGCCTGTGAACGACGGCAGCAGATTCGCCAAGGATACCGCAATGGTCTTTCAATCCGTGGCAGCAGATTCGATAAACAGCAGCCAGTGTGGGGGGGGAGAAATAAAAAAATCAGCAGTGTGATCAGCGTGACCACCCTACACGTTTCAGAAGCGCTGCTTCCTTCCTCAGGGTATAATGATTATGTCCCGAAATGTCCTTTTTATAGGTGGTTGATTAAAAAATGATATGATTCACATGATATAGTCCTGCACATGCGCACTCGCAGGTTAAAAAGTCCTGCTCTTGCGCTACAAATGTGAAATGATGCCCTCAATGAAATGAAAACTCAGCTGATAAACAAACATACAGTTAACTATACATACTAATACATGAAACAGATAAAATATAAACAATAAGTGCTACAAGTGATATAATTAGATAGATGTGACATATAACATAATTACTAAGAAAAATAAATAAAAAAATAAAATGAATATACAGTAATGAATCAAAATCTTGTGTTATTTATAACCTTATGCCATAAGGACATGTGTAATGTGGTATGTGATGGATACCCTATAAAATGTAATTCTTTATAATCAATGTCTACAATGTGATGTGAATAAATAGTGATGATAAATAATATATATTTTGTTCTCTACCTTACATAAATGTGAGTAAATGTATCAAAATAATTAATCAGATTATTTTGTGTTGAATAGATGCCCAATTGCACCTGTGACATTAAAAATGTGAATAAAACATATTGTGCCTATCTATTTTATCATTTATATTACGTAAAAATCTAACATGTGAATGTGTATAGTAATGTGTATAAACTAAACTGTATATTTAGACAATATGCTATGAATAATGTCTATTGGTGTGTCATGGTATATATGTCTCATATTAATTGTGTGTACTATACCCTAATGGTATGACAACTATATATTATATGTATCAATTGTAACAATATACACACATTTTATAATGTACAACCATGATATTATAAATGAATTAGAATACATTAATTCAAAACCACTTATAGAATAGTGGATCAATGTGCAGAAATGTGAATAAGTAAGTTCCTTTTGTTAGCAGATGTTGAATATAATTTATGTGCCAACCAAGAAGGCTTTTAGGTTAAACTCAATGTTGAGGCCTAGTGGGGACAGAGTGCGAAGTTCATAGATCCAAAAGGATTCTCTCCTCCCCAGAAGACCCACAACATTGCCTCCTCTCCAATGGGGTGTAATTGCCTCAATGACCATACAAGTGAGTCCTTGGGATTCTGCCCGTGCACCTGAAGAAAATGATTCGACACACTATGTGTGATCAAGCCTTTTTTATGTTGTATATGTGTTCATATAAACGTCGTTTTATGGATCTGGTGGTCATACCCACATACTGCAGACCACAGGGACATTCAAGGAGATATATTACGTATGAACTATTACAGGTGATATGTTGTTTAATTTTGTACATTTTTGATGTATTATTTGATAAAAAAGAGAAACTTTTAGAACTATATTTACAGGCTATACATCCATTGCAAGGGAAATATCCATTGCAGGTGAAATTAGTATGACAAGAGGGTCACAGCGATGGACAGCTTGGAGCCAGCTTTTGTCCTATGTTTGGAGCTTTGGTGAATATGATTTTTGGATAAACCGGTAACATATCCACCAATTCTTTATCTTTTCTTAAAATAGGCCAATATTTTTTAATGGTCTTACGTATAGTGGGAGCCATTTGGGTATACTGAGTAATGAATGATAAATTGGATGTTATTTCTGTTTTTTTCTTTTTGTATTTCAAAAGACTGGATCTGTCCATCGCTGCGACCTCAGTTATAGTTTGATCTAGCATGTGAGATGGGTATTTTCTATTGATAAATTTGTGTCTAAGATCCTTTGCCTGGGTGTTAAACGTCTCTAAACTGGAGCTATTTCTTTTTAATCTAATAAATTGTCCTTTTGGTATATTATTAATCCAGGATGGATTGTGGTGACTGTTCGCATGTAAATAATTATTCGCTTGAACGGTTTTGAAAAATGTTTTAGTATGTATTAAATCATCCCTAATAAAGATAACAAAATCTAAAAATTCAATAGATGTATTGCTAGATGTAAATGTAAATTTAAGATTATATATATTATCGTCATATAATTTTGAAAGAATTCTAATTGTGATAAAGTGCCCGACCAAATAAAAATATTATCATCTATGTAGCGCCGCCAGAGCACCAGGTTTGCACCGTAAGGACAGCTGGACCAGATACACTGTTGTTCCCAGCTGCCCATAAATAGATTTGCATAACTTGGTGCAAACCTGGGCCAATGGTGGTGCCACATACCTGTAAATAATAAAAATTGTTAAAATAAAAATAATTATGTGAAAGAATAAATTTAATTCCTGAAATTAAAAAAGACCTTGATGCAGCAGAAATGGAAGGATCGTTATTTAATGTTTGAAGAATGGCATTGCACCCTTGTTTGTGGTCGATAATTGTGTATAGTGATGTTACATCTGCTGTAACTAAATGATAGTGAGGTTGCCATTGAATTTCATGTAGGGTCTGCAGTATGTGGGTAGTGTCTTTCAAATATGATGGCAATTGGGTGACATATGGTTGTAACTGGTGATCTATAAATTGGGAAAGATGTGAGGTGAGTGACTGAATGCCAGATATAATCGGACAACAAGGTGGAGAGTGTAAATTTTTATGAATTTTTGGTATTATATAAAAAAATGGGTATTTTGGGATATAAATTGTACAGGGAATCAAATTCTTGTTTAGTAAGAACTTGTTGATCTAATCCTGTCATTAGAAAATTAAACAATTGCTGTTGATAATTGATGGTGGGATTGGAGGGGAGGGGCTGGTAAGTGGACCTATCTCCAAGAATCCATAATGATTCCTGAATATAATAGGTTTTGTCCCCCCCTTGTCCGCAGGTTTTATAACAAAAGAATAATTTTCTTCAAGAGCACGTAGTATATGTTTATCTTCAATACTAAGATTATCGTTCTTACTCTTAAAGTTGCGACTTTGAGTCTCCAGATCATCAGTGACCATTTGTGCGAAAGTGTTAATAAAGGAACCACTGACAAATTTGGGGAAGAAGGTGGAGGGATTCTTAAATTTAGATGTAGATTGGGGCATGATGGTGATGGGCAAATTGCTATTGGGATCTTGTCTAGAGATGGCGTCTCTTTTAAAATATTTTTTAAGGCACAGTTTACGTACATAACGTCTATGTATAGTCTAAAACTGTCCGGGCCTGTAAGAGGTGCAAAAGACAGTCCCTTAGATAATACTTTTCTTTCTTTAGGTGAAATGGAATATTGGCTAATATTGAAAATATTAGCATGTGTAGATGTAGATGTTAGTGTTTGTGTATTTTGCCCATTCTTTCTACCTCCTCTTGTTCTTCTATGGTGTTTTTTCTTTTTTTGTCTCTGGACGCCTCTTTCCCTAATAGGTCTCTTATTGCTTCTCTGGCAAGTTTTGGATCCCTGGATTGTCTCTAATCTAAAAAAGAAAAGTAGGTTTCTCTTCTTCTCGACTTTGACTGGAATGATGACGTTCCCTATCTAAATCTATTAGAGGTTGATACTTATTATGATGTTGATATTGTTCAAATATATTGTCAATATCTTTCTCCAAATGATTTATTATTGGAGCAGGGGTAGATGGTTTTTTGTTATTACCTTGGTTGAACTTTGATTGTATATGTGCCTTTTTTGGTATGTTAGGAGAAATAAATTGTATTGGGTTCGTGGATGTTTCTCTTGTGCTAGGAATATTTTTTCTATAATGCTGTGGTATTTTGTGAGAATAATCTCTAGAACTTGTGCCCCTACTGGGCTTGTGCTTGTCATGTTCATTTGGAGGTTTTTTCCAATTTCTATAACAACCAGTTATATAATCTATTTTGTCCCTTTGGAATTTTTCTGTATAAGACTGATAGTCTCTTTTTGCATGTTGTCCATTTTGTTCTTAATCCTGGTTTCTAACATTGGTAATTCACTATTGTCTTTGAATTTGTCAAAATACTCTTTCATCTCATTAATCTCTTTATCTAATTTTTGAAGAGATATTTTACGTTTAGAAATTAACAAACGCATGAGTTCAAAGAACAATTGTCTAGGATGCGATTCCATTCAAGAGTGAACGCCTCACTTTGAAAATCAGAAGTGGGCTTTTTAAATAACCTTAAACCTCGAGGTATTCGTTTTTGCTCAACATATTTTTCTATTGTAATAGCATCCTAGAGTTGTTTAATCTCACTGACCAGTAGTTTTCCAATTTGTTAGCCATTTCATGCATATCATCCGTACCATGATCTACCTCAATAGGTGTTTCATCATCGGAGAAAATTTTATTAAGATCAATATTTCTATTGGCTCGTAGGGCAAACAATTGTGACATAATAGTCCAAGAAAGCTGCTAACCTAAATGCGTGGAAACAGATAACGAAAAAACAAGATAGGTGGCGCTAACTAGACTATAATGACAAAGTAAGTAACTAATTCAACATAAAAAGATAAATGCACATTTGCGTATTGCAAGAACAAAATCTTATAAATTGTAATACAAATATATAAGTGGCTGCCGCTGATACAATTCTGACCCCCTGGTCAGAAAATAACTAGATGAAAAAGAAATGCGTATTTATGGCGCCAAACATATAAATATATGTGTAGGGGTATGTTAAATACCTCATATGGATGCAGTGTGTGCCCGGAGGGAGTAGTGCAGGTTCCGCGGCGGCCCGACAGTATAGGGCGCCGCCATAATATTGCGCAACCTTACAGAGGGCACTGACAGAGCGGAGAGGTCGCGCATGCGCAGTGTAAGCACGCGAACGACGGACCAATAAGGGAAAGGCTCTGTCTGTCGACTACAACTCCCATGAGCTCTGGGGCAGTCATCTGATGTTAGGAGCCAATGAGAAGGCTAGGATTACGGGAGGAAAGGGAAGCGTGGGGGAGAGACCACGCTAGGAGAAGGGATACGGAAGGTGCAGGAGGAGGTAGTGTGAGTGCAGGGGGTCCATGACCGCCTGCATAGGACAGCTATCCCCACAGGCCCTTAAGAGTATCCACTGTGTCACAGTAGGTTGCTGTGCTGCAAGGACACCCTATAGCGGTAGAGAACATACCCCATACTGTATGACAGTTAGGGACCAGTGTGCGGAGCAAGGTGATTGCGAGCGGTTTGGGACCAGACAGCTGAACATTGCGACACCGGAGGAAGGCCGTTGATTCATCTGATCCTTTTCGAAGTGGTTACCTGTCACCGCCGTGACCGGAAGGTATTTACAGCAAGTGCACCAACACCGGTCAACAGGCGCTGATCCCGCCTTAGGCGTAACACTTTGGGGACACTAGTGAAGTGGCCAAAGGCCTAAGTGTACTGAGCAATCTTTCCTAATTAGTACAAGGACACGGTGTGTGGGGCACGTGGTGACGGGATAGAGACATACTCATGAAGAGCGTGGCTGAGCCACTACTGTTATAAGGACATTGCTCCTTAGGAGCGTGGCGGAGCCACTAACGTTATAAAGACATTATCAGTTAGCTGTGTTAGTGTATAAGTGATAGGCGTTATAGGTTATATGTGATGTGTTGATGCCAATGATAAAGTAATAAGGTTATATTGCAATACAATAAACCGTTCAAAGCATATGTGTGTGTATATGTTTCTTGCCCAGGGGAATCTCACATAATGGGGATCCTGGGTAAGTGGAGGCACTGCGCCATAGCTGGCGCTTAAAGAGTCACTGTGTCCATGGGAAACAAAACCAGTCTCTGAAGAGTGTTTCAAAATCCAAAACTTGAAGTAGATGGCTGTGATGTTTCTTTCTTGCTATTGTTCTTCAATGCACCTGAAATTGATAAAAGGGTACACCATTGCGCAGTATCACTGATATTTGATGTTAGCCCCTTATTCCAACTTCCCCAGTGTGGACTGAATACACTTACAGGAGTGTTTCTTTTAGGGTACAGTGGAGACAATCTGTGCTTTATTCCCTTTATGTTCTTTATGTACCTCGAATCCCCAGGGTACTTACTTAATGCCTTGGGATTTTCGTAGTATCCAAAATACCTCGAACTCCACGAACCCCCAAATGAGGAATGAACAGTGAAAGAAGGGGGGTCACAAATTTATTGAAAAAGGCTACTGATAAGCCCTATAAAACCAGCTAATAAGCCTGCATAAAAACAAATGAACAATGACTCACATGTACAAACATGAATACATGTGTTACAAAACAACACAAGGATGCCGTCCGCTGCTTGTACTGCGCCTCCTGTGCTTGCACCGGAAGAGAAGGGCTCTCTCACAGCTTCTCCTGACCGGTTTGGTGTAACTGGTGTCTCTCCCCCCACTCGGTCACGTTCCGGTTTGTGACCAGCGGTTAAGGCAGACTCCTCACCTCACAAGCCGCAGGGACAGCACTGCGCTCACGGGATCCTAACTCCTCCCACCCTAACGCGTTTCGTTTCGTAGGCACGCCACTTCCTCAAAGGGATCCCTTTGAGGAAGTGGCGTGCCTACGTAACGAAACGCGTTAGGGTGGGAGGAGTTAGGATCCCGTGAGCGCAGTGCTGTCCCTGCGGCTTGTGAGGTGAGGAGTCTGCCTTAACCGCTGGTCACAAACCGGAACGTGACCGAGTGGGGGGAGAGATACCAGTTACACCAAACCGGTCAGGAGAAGCTGTGAGAGAGCCCTTCTCTTCCGGTGCAAGCACAGGAGGCGCAGTACAAGCAGCGGACGGCATCCTTGTGTTGTTTTGTAACACATGTATTCATGTGAGTACATGTGAGTCATTGTTCATTTGTTTTTATGCAGGCTTATTAGCCGGTTTTATAGGGCTTATCAGTAGCCTTTTTCAATAAATTTGTGACCCCCCTTCTTTCACTGTTCATTCCTCATTTGGGGGTTCGTGGAGTTCGAGGTATTTTGGATACTACGAAAATCCCAAGGCATTAAGGAAGTACCCTGGGGATTCGAGGTACATAAAGAACATAAAGGGAATAAAGCACAGATTGTCTCCACTGTACCCTAAAAGAAACACTCCTGTAAGTGTATTCAGTCCACACTGGGGAAGTTGGAATAAGGGGCTAACATCAAATATCAGTGATACTGCGCAATGGTGTACCCTTTTATCAATTTCAGGTGCATTGAAGAACAATAGCAAGAAAGAAACATCACAGCCATCTACTTCAAGTTTTGGATTTTGAAACACTCTTCAGAGACTGGTTTTGTTTCCCATGGACACAGTGACTCTTTAAGCGCCAGGTATCCCAATTTCACATTCACAGCTTTGTATGTAAATTGAGGTAATTTGCATTGTGGGAAGCCTACGGCAGCTTTGGCCTCTTGTCATTCACAATTGGCACACATTCACGTTTAGTTAACACTCAAATAGGTTTAGCGCTATAGTCAGGGTATTCACTTTATTTCAACTGCGCCATAGCTGTTACCCCAGGCTCCAAGCTAACGGAGGCTAAAATCTCCTTGAGCCACAGGTGTGTGCAGTAACCCGTAGTCTCTTTAGAGTGTCAGAAAGAGGGCTACATTTGGAGGCGCTGCTGAGATACTCAGACCTGGGGTGCCCATAAATTTTTCTCAACTCTGTACTATTTTTGTCCGCCATGTTCATGGTCTCACTGTCCGAGATGCGCAAGTGGGCCCAGCTGCATGAAGTTCCCTTGAACCGTGCCCTTGCCTTAGGGACACGTCCCCGCTACCCTCTCCCTGGGGACGGTGACTGAGAAATTCCAGAAGCTTCCGCTCTTGGACACTGCCCGAGTACAAGACCATTACTATGACAGGGATCAGAATTGGTGTAAAATATTATTCGTCACGGATCAGGATATATGCCCTGCAGCTATTCCCTCAGTATTAATCCTACCCGAAGCCCCGGGCCTTCATTGCCCGCTAGTATTGGTGGACAACACCGAGCCCCTGGCTGCATCCACGCCACAGAAGGGTTACTCTGGTCTGCCAAGTACAGTCCCGACCACTCCCTTCAGTACTCCTTCAGTACACCCGACCTTACACCTACTGTACAAACCAAAGTTTCTGAATGTCTCTCTGCTATATCATCCTGGATGGCCCTCCGCCACCTTAAACTCAACATGGCTAAAACAGAGCTCCTCATACTTCCTCCCAAACCTGGCCCTACTACCTCCTTCCACATTACTGTTGGAACTACGATCATTCACCCAGTAGCCCAAGCACGCTGCCTTGGGGTCACACTCGACTCCTCTCTCACATTTGCCCCTCACATTCAAAACATTTCTAAAACCTGTCGCTTTTTCCTCCGCAATATAACAAAGATACGCCCTTTCCTCTGTTGCTCGACTGCTAAAACTCTGACTCAGGCCCTCATTCTCTCCCGTCTTGATTACTGTAACCTCCTGCTGTCCGGCCTTCCTGCCTCTCACCTGTCTCCCCTACAATCTATCCTTAACGCTGCTGCCAGAATCACTCTACTCTTTCCTAGATCTGTCTCAGCATCTCCCCTCATGAAATCCCTCTCCTGGCTTCCGATCAAATCCCGCATCTCACACTCCATTCTTCTCCTCACTTTTAAAGCTTTACACTCTTCTGCCCCTCCTTACATCTCAGCCCTAATTTCTCGTTATGCACCATCCAGACTCTTGCGTTCTTCTCAAGGATGTCTTCTTTCTACCCCCTTTGTATCTAAAGCCCTCTCCCGCCTTAAACCTTTTTCATTGACTGCCCCTCACCTCTGGAATGCCCTTCCCCTCAGTACCCGACTAGCACCCTCTCTATCCACCTTTAAGACCCACCTTAAGACACACTTGCTTAAAGAAGCATATGGATAGGACTGTGGCTATTCTGAACACATGGCACATAAAGCTTGGCCCCCTGCAGATGCACTTACCAGAACTCCCTCCTACTGTCTCTGTACGTTCTCCCTACCTACCAATTAGACTGTAAGCTCCTCGGAGCAGGGACTCCTCTTCCTTAATGTCTAAAGCACTTATTCCCATGATCTGTTATTTATATTATCTGTTATTTATTGGATTACCACATGTATTACTGCTGTGAAGCGCTATGTACACTAATGGCGCTATATAAATAAAGACATACAATACAATACAATACAATACTCCTGAGAGTAGTCTGCAGCTCCGATGGCCTGCCGCCATAAGTCTAAGCACCTCATTCACCCCTTCCACTATTAGGCCAACGCTAAGCAGAAGCAGTATGTCTAGACTGTATGCTTATGCCCCTGCTGAAATCAGTCTGGCTGATAACGCATCCATCCCTGTACTAGCAGAAGCCATACACCAATCTACACAGTCCCACCAATACCGGAAGCTGAAGGCGTTCTCTGGCGACAAACCCACCCCTCTGGGAGAAGTCGGATTTGAAGAATGGTTGGATCATACGGAACAGGTACTCCCTGAATGGTCCTGCACGGATGCCGTCCGGAGGCAGCGTATAATTGAATGCCTGCGGCCTCCGGCGTCCCACATAGTGCACTGTTACCGAGACGACCACCCGGATGCTGATACGGCTGGGGACAAATACAGACATCGTACAATCTGTGATCCGCATGTACCTGCAGGAAGTGGGTAAATTACCATTGCGGGCGCTAGCCATTTGCCCTGCCCTACAAGAAGCGTGTGGTAGGATTGCGACCGAAGAGGAGCACGGGATGCTGTATAGTCAAGAGCGGGGGCTGACCGAGATCCCTCCCGGGGAAGGAAGAATGATGGTCGCTGCCTGTCATTATCCAGCCAGACGCCCGGAGGATCAATTATTCTCCTTGGAAAGCACGACACATGATGACCAGCGGCTCGGCTACGAAGTATTGGCTTCAGTGAAGAAATGGTCGGGGAAAATTCCAGCCCGGACCCAGTTATATGTCCAAAACCTTTCTCCGTACCTCATGTGCATTGACCACCGACAACCGTTGGGTCGAATCTATCCAGTAACTCCGGAAGGGAAGACGGCCGGTGACCGCCCGGTGGCCACCGCCCATGCCGTAAACTCAAGGCTGGCGTTTGACTTCGGAGACTCGCCATTGATGGAGGAGTGGAGAGGAAGACTGCAGACCAAACTGGAAGAGCGACGGGGAGTGTTTTCCATAAGTGATATGGATGTGGGGTGCAGTCGCAGCGCCCGTCACACCATTCGATTGAGCGACACTGCACCATTCCGTGAATGTTCCCACCGTATAGCACCCCGAGATTTGGAAGAGGTGAGGAGACTATTAGCCGAGATGGAGGAAGCCGGTATTGTGCAGGGATCACGCAGTCCCTATGCCTCGCCTATCGTGGTGGTCCGCAAAAAGAATGGGACCGTACGTCTCTGCGTAGACTATAGGACATTGAACAATCGCACGGTACCTGATCAGTACACACTGCCCCGCATCGAGGACCTTCTGAACGCCTTGACGGGAATTAAATGGTTCAGCGTGCTGGACTTGAGGTCGGGGTATTATCAGGTGCCCATGGACCTGGAAGATCAGGAGAGAACCACTTTCATCTGCCCGCTAGGGTTCTACCAGTTCACCCGTATACCGCAAGGGATATGTGGAGCTCCGGCCACCTTCCAGAGGTTAATGGAAAAGACGCTGGGAGACATGAACCCGCAAGAATGCTTGGTGTACCTGGACGACATTATAGTGTTCGGGAGGACGCTGGAGGAGCATGAAGAGCGGCTGTTAAAGGTGTTGGACTGACTTCAAACGGAGGGACTTAAGCTGTCCCTGGACAAATGCAAGTTCTGCCGCACGTCTGTGACCTATGTGGGCCACATTGTATCCGCAGAAGGGATATCCACCGACCCAGGGAAGATAGAGGCAGTAGTGAATTGGCCCTGGCCCAACAACGTCCAGGAACTACTGTCCTTCCTGGGATTCTGCGGTTACTACCGGCGATTCGTGGAAGGCTACTCAAGCAAAGCTAAAATCTTGAATAACCTCTTAAAAATCTATCCTGAAGACCCCGGTAAGATAGCTACCACTGCACAAACCCCCTTTGGAGAGAAATGGACTCCTGCTTGTGAGCAAGCATTCTAGAGATTGAAAACCAACCTAACGCAGGCCCCGGTGCTGGCCTACGCTGATCCCGACCGAGAGTACGTTCTACACGTGGATGACAGCTTCAGCGGCTTGGGAGCAGTGTTGCACCAGAAACACGATAAGGGGCTCCGACCAGTGGCGTTTGCAAGTCAAAGCTTGACTCCAAGCGAACAGAATTATCCAGTCCACAAGTTGGAGTTCCTAGTCCTCAAATGGGCTGTAGTGGACAAGCTGCATGATTACGTGTATGGGGGTACAGTTTGAAGTCAGGGCAGATAACAACCCAATGACTTACATCAACACGTCCGCCAAATTGGATGCGTCCGGTCACCGATGGTTGGTGGCACTGGCCAACTATCGGTTCAATCTTAAATACAAACCAGGGCCTACCAACATAGGAGCCGATGCTCTGTCGCGGAGACCTGCCACTGATGAGGAGGTGTGGGAAGAAATTCCGGGGCCTGGCATACGTGCTCTATGCTCACTAGCAGCAGTGGTCAACGATAAGGTGGCATTCTCGGAATTGAGACTAGCTGATTCACTAGGGTGTCAATCCCGGTCAGTTCCACGGGCGTACCAACGTCCAGAAGGAATGAACATTACGGAGGACAAAATCATTTCCTGGAAAGAATTGGTGCAACATCAGATTCAAGAACCAGTGGTGGAGCTAGCTCGCCAAGCCCTGCAACAAGGGAATCCCTCTATCCTTAAGCAAGCCCCCAGAGAACTGGTGAAACTACTACTGAATGAGTTCGGAAAATTCGAACTGGACAACTACCTACTGTACCGGGTCATACCGTATCACAATCATCCCGACCGGTAACAGTTATTCTTGCCTCAAAACCTGAGAAATATGGTCCTCCGGGCACTACATGATGACCATGGCCATCTGGGCGTTAACAAAACGTTCGAGGTACTTCGGGACCGGTTCTATTGGCCAAAAATGAGAGAATCGGTAGAAATGCATTGCCGACGGTGTAGTCGCTGTATACAGAGGAAGACACTTCCCACTCGGGCGGCCCCCATGGCCCATCTGAAAAGCTCCAGCCCCATGGATTTGGTGTGCATGGATTTCTTGTGTATCGAGCCAAACACCCGAGGCATCGGTAACATACTGGTGATTACAGACCACTATACAAGATACGCCGAAGCGTTCCCCACCAAAGATCAACGGGCGGTGACAGTGGCTAGAGTATTGTGGGAGAAATACTTAATTCATGATGGATTACCGAACCGACTACACTCTGATCAAGGCAGGGATTTTGAGAGTACTCTCATTAGAGAACTGCTGAAGTTGTTAAATATAGCTAAGTAATGAACTACCCCGTACCACCCAGAAGGGGATGCTATGCCCGATCGGTTCAACCGAACACTACTTGACATGCTGGGGACATTAAAAGGCTCTCAGAAGACTGAGTGGAGCAAGCATGTGGAGACGTTGGTGCATGCCTATATCTGTACTCGACACGAGTCTACAGGGTATATTCCGTACTTCTTCTGGAGAGAAGCTAGGCTACCCGTGGATGTGCGACTGCGGATATCTACTGATGGGGTATCCAACAGGACGCACTTTCGATATGTACAAAGGTTACAAGATAGCCTGCAGCAGGCCTATAAATTGGCTGAGAAGGCAGCGGCGCAATTGAATGCGAGTAACAAAAGGTGCTACGATCACAAAGTGCGACATAAAGAAATCCGCCCGGGGGATGCTGTTCTCCTTCGTAATCTGGGCATTCCCGGATAGCACAAACTGGCTGATTGGTGGAGAGATGGGGTGTATGAGGTGGAATCACAGATGCCTGGTCTCCCAGTATACCACATCAAGGACTCCGAAGGCCGGTTAAAGATATGGCATAGGAACCATATGCTCCCCATACCTCAAGTAGGGGACAACGAATCGGAAGTGCCCACTGTTTCAATCAATAGAGAAGCTGAAAGTACAGAGGATGGCCCAGAGACTGTAATAAATGCCACCTCTGAGAATCCTATGGAAGGAATCTCTCAAAGGGGCCTTCCGGCCGTGGGGGCATCTCCCGAAGGAGCTACGGGTAAAGAGCCCCTTGGTCCAATGACAGATACGCTGACTCCCATGAGCCAGCCACTAGACCCGCAGAGCCCGTGCTTTGTGCACCAAAAAGACTTTGTAGACCTATTAAGCCCCTCAAGGGCAGAGTTGGAAATGCCAAACGAGACTTGCTACTCTCCTGAGGAGGTAGCTGAAGAGCAACTTCGCCAAAGCCAAAAAACTGGTCAACCTCCAATGAGGATGGCTTATGATCGATTCGGGGCACCCCATTATGAGGCTCAGCAGTGGGCTCGCAGCATAGTGCAATCTGTCGATGTAATGTTCAATGAAATGTGCAATCTAATCTAGAGCTGATAAGTAAGATCGCATTTATGTTGTGTCATTTTTATTATATAACATTCTGTGTTTAGTTACGCAAGTTGTGACCCAAGCGGCGACTTGGATTCTGCAAGGTGGAGTATGTAGGGGTGTGTTAAATACCTCATATGGATGCAGTGTGTGCCCGGAGGGAGTAGTGCATGTTCCGCGACGGCCCGACAGTTTAGGGCGCCGCCATATTATTGCGCAACCTTACAGAGGGCACTGACAGAGCAGAGAGGTCGCGCATGTGCAGTGCAAGCACGTGAACGACGGACCAATAAGGGAAAGGCTCTGTCTGTGGACTACAACTCCCATGAGCTCTGGGGCAGTCATCTGATGTTAGGAGCCAATAAGAAGGCTAGGATTACGAGAGGAGGAAAGGGAAGCGTGGGGAAGAGACCACGCTAGGAGAAGGGATATGGAAGGTGCAGGAGGAGGTAGTGTGAGTGCAAGGGGTCCGTAACCGCCTGCATAGGACAGCTATCCCCACAGGCCCTTAAGAGTATCCCCTGAGTCACAGTAGGTTGCTGTGCTGCAGGGACACCCTATAGCGGTAGATAACATACCCCATACTGTATGACAGTTAGGGACCAGTGTGCGGAGCAAGGTGATTGCGAGCCGTTTGGGACCAGACAGCTGAACATTGCGACACCGGAGGCAGGCTGTTGATTCATCTGATCCTTTTTGAAGTGGTTACCGGTAACCGCCGTGACCGGAAGGTATTTACAGCAAGTGCACCAACACCGGTCAACAGGCGCTGATCCCGCCTTAGGCGTAACTCTTTGGGGACACTAGTGAAGTGGCCAAAGGCTTAAGTGTACTGAGCAATCTTTCCTAATTAGTACAAGGACACGGTGTGTGGGCACGCGGTGACGGGACAGAGACATACTCATGAAGAGCGTGGCCGAGCCACTACTGTTATAAGGACAATGCTCCTTAGGAGCGTGGCGGAGCCACTCACGTAATAAAGACATTATCAGTTAGCTGTGTTAGTGTATAAGTAATAGGCGTTATAGGTTATATGTGATGTGTTGATGCCAATGATAAAGTAATAAGGTTATATTGCAATACAGTAAACCGTTCAAAGCATATGTGTGTGTATATGTTTCTTGCCCAGGGGAATCTCACATAACGGGGATCCAGGGTAAGTGGAGGCGCTGCGCCATAGGTGTTACCCCAGGCTCCCAGCAAGCGGAGGCTCAAATCTCCTTGAGCCACAGGTGTGTGCAGTAACGCGTAGTCTCTTTAGAGTGTCAGAAAGAGGGCTATATATGTAAAAAGGATATAAACAGCCGAGCCTGGTGGATGTGCAGATCTCAGGATGTCTCCAATATGATGTAATTTGTGCTTAAAAAGAATAAAGTGCATAGCATAATACTGTGTGATAAACATGACAAACAAAACATATAACAAACAGCTGAGATGATCAACAGGTGAACAGATAAATTAGCATTTAATAAAAAGACATATAAATGACATATAAAAAATAATAAGAATAATATGAATGGTACATAAATTGAATAAAAATGTGATGGGTCAGACTGATAACTCTGTTTCAATGGTAGAATCGCCCACTCACCAGACAGATGGTAAGGGCATCATTTCACATTTGTAGCGCAAGAGCAGGACTTTTTAACCTTCGAGTGCGCATGTGCGGGACTATATCAGGTGAATCATATCATTTTTTAATCAACCACCTATAAAAAGGATATTTCGGGACATCATTATTATACCCCTGAGGAAGGAAGCAGGGCTTCTGAAACGCGTAGGGTGGTCACGCTGATCACACTGCTGATTTTTTGATTTATCCGCCCCCCCCCCCCCACTGGCTGCTATTTATCGAATCTGCTGCCACGAATTGAAAGACCATTGCGGTATCCTTGGCGAATCTGCTGCCGTCGTTCACAGGCTGGCTACACACTCTGAGTAGTGTATCGAGAGGGGCGTTCCACCCACACACCAGCCGATGTGTGAAACTTTTCCAAGACAGAGGAACAACGTGTCCAGCTGCGTCTAGCCACTGAAAGGGGATACTCTCAAATATATCCACTGCCTGTCCTTATCATCTGTCTGGTGAGTGGGTGATTCTACCATTGAAGCAGAGTTATCAATCTGACCCATCTCATTTTTATTAAATTTATGTACCATTCATATTATTCTTATTATTTTTTATATGTCATTTATATGTCTTTTTATTAAATGCTAATTTATCTGTTCATCTGTTGATCTTCTCAGTTGTTTGTTATATGTTTTGTTTGTCATGTTTATCACACAGTATTATGCTATGCACTTTATTTATTCTTTTTAAGCATGAATTACATCATATTGGAGACACCCTGAGATCTGCACATCCACCAGGCTCGGCTGTTTATATCCTTTTTATATATTTATATGTTAGGCGCCATAGATACACATTTCTTTTTTATCTCTGGGTACACAACACCTCCATCTGCCGCAGGCTCCAGATATATGGAGACAATCTCCTACGGTAGAAACAGTTACCTCTCCCCCCTGACAGATTACACTCTGGAACAATGCAGTTCACTGTAGGTCACCAACAACCGGATGGTCCCTGGACATACACTAAGGGTCAAGGTTACCAGCAGCAGTCCTGACTCTTCCATGACCCTTTAGCAGGGCCGGGGGAAAAGTAATCACTCACTCCCTCCACTAAGGGGAGAGGACCAGGGTATGCCAGTGCACAGCAATCCTGTGTGTTACCTGTCTCTCTCAACGGTAGAAACACTACTAACTTTGGGTGGTGCAACTCCTTAAGTACAGTAGGGGCAAGGTACCAGGTCTGAACCCAGGATTGGGTAGAACACAGACCTAGTCCCACCTTCTGCCCTGTCACTCTAAGGAGTTGTCTATGTGGGGAAAACCCATAATTGATTCCGACCCTGCTTGCTCTTACCAGGGCTTGCATGTCAGGGAGGGCAGACTGGTAGCCAAACTAGACATTTCTAGTCTAGTTGGGTCCTGCGAAAGGTAAGTAGGTGGCCTCTCTCCGCTCCGCTGATTCTCCGGAACCCTGGGACTTGCCAGATTGCATGCTGGTTCGCCGACCATGCCGCTAGGAACTGCCACTGCCGGGACACTCATCCGCCACTCAGGCTGCTCCATCACTGTCTTTGGGACAGGACTCCACCGTCACTCAGTGTCACAGGTAAGGTTGTCATCTTTCACAGCATCAGGAGTTGGGTAGCACCACGGACACTCAACCGCTGCTTTGGGTTGACGAGGGTAAGGACACATCCACGGGGGGATAGGTATCGGAGCATTGCACAGTAATTTACGACAATCAGCAGGCAGCATTCCAGCTCCTGCGCTGTTACCAACTATGACCCCTCCTCACCCCGGGCAGTCACCTTACCCGGTTGCCTGTCTTGAGTTGCATTCGGTTCTCGGACAGTCTCTGGACCCATCTCTGGATCCGGGTCAGGAACCAGGGCACTCGGGGGCCCCTGGACCATCCACTGGGGCATACGGGCCCTCTAGAACCTCCATCAGTGAGGTAGTAGTTGCATTATTGACCGCCCAGGTCTTGGGGTCGGCCGCGTTTTTACTGGAGAAGGCCAAAGATTGCATAAGTGCCGGCTTCTACGGTAGGCACCGCGGACACGTGGCGGACAGGCACCGCGGACACGTGGCGGTCAGGCTGACATCGCCACGAAGGAAGTCACACTCGGAGTAAATGCACAAAGTATTGTTTCCCTTCTACCTGCACCACCAGGAGGCTTCCTGGTAGCCAGTAGTGAGAGAATTCACAAGGACTGGCCATGATCAGCTTTCTCTTGATGCCTGAAAGCAGGAGTACAATTAAGGCAGCTCCTCTCTGCTTGCAGGCTCCGAACAACTGAGGGTGCGACAGCTCGCACCCGACTCCTCTCCTGGGAAAGGCAGTCATTCGGCATTGGTTGTTACAGTGCCCTCTTCCTCTGGTGGAGTTTAGAGTAGGGGAACACTGGAACAAGGTGGGACCCTGGCTACACGCCAAGCCACTCACATCACTTAGGCGCAGTTCTAGCTTTTGCGCCAGATCCTTGCAGAACCTTCCAACAACTAGGCATGCAACTTTCTGCATGCAGTACACATGGTCTCCAGTCTTGGTGGGAGACGCCATCTTGGGTAGCGAACATCACGTGGTGCATTCCCGGACATGGGAACCACCATTTTAAGTGCAATCACCTTCAGGACCGCGCGGTCCTCACAATTCCAGTGGGAATCCGTTCTCTGTAGGCCTCCACAGCACATGGTTACTGCCTACCAAGCGTAGATGTTCCCCAGGCTAGCAAAGCTCCTTCCAGCATGCTGCACTCGATCACAGTCCATCATAAGTACTCTGTGGTCTACTGTGTATCGATGGCTAGTGTGCTGTAGTGGTTCTTCAAGCAGAGAGGTATAGGCACCTGTGGATCAGGCATGAACCACCCTGTCAGCACCTTCACGCCACCCCATCTGACCCTGACACCATAGTCTCCTTCAGGTGATTCTGGCCCACGGCAACAAGACCCCCTCCAGATGCCCTGTGTATCAGCCCACTGGGTGACTTAAGAATCAGCAATAGCTCTGTGTCTCACACAACTCGTATTGTGGATCAGCATATGGTGCAGTTCATTGGACACTACACCTAGCCTCCCTCTCCTTTCAGTATTGCTCTGGAAGCGTACTTTATACCTTCCAGCATTGCATCGCTGAAAACCTGTCTTGTTGCAGATCTCAGCAGCGCCTCCAAATGTAATGCTGTTTCCCCCACTCATTGGGAGATGTTGCCATTACATGGTGTAGGTTGGTGCATACCTGCTGGATCACAGTAGATCTGCGTCTCCGCCAATGTAGTTGGGGATAACAGGACTGGTTTCTGGGGTACATTATAGTTGCTTATCTCTGGGCACACAATGCCTCCATCTGCCGCAGGCTCCAGATGTATGGAGGCAATCTCCTACGGTAGAAACAGTTACCTCTCCCCCCAGAAAGATTACACTCTAGGCCAGAGGTATATTCAACTGGATCAGGTTTATTGTCCTTCTGTACACATTTAGTAACGCATGGGCCTCTACCCAATGCAGTTCACTGTAGGTCACCAACAACCGGATGGTCCCTGGACATACACTATGGGTCAAGGGCTCCCGCAGCAGTCCCGACATTTCCCTGACCCTCTAGCAGGACCAGGGGAAAGGTAATCACTCGCTCCCCCCCTAAGGGGAGAGGACCAGGGTATGCCAGTGCACAGCAATCCTGCGTGTTACCTGCCTCTCTCAACGGTAGAGACACTACTAACTTTGGGTGGTGCAACTCCTTAAGTACAGTAGGGGCAATGTACCGGGTCTGAACCCAGGATTGGGTAGAACACAGACCTAGTCCCACCTCCTGCCCTGTCACTCTAAGGAGCTGCCTGTGTGGGGAAAACCCATAATTGATCCTGACTCTGCCTGCTCTTACCAGGGCTTGCATGTCAGGGAAGGCAGACTGGTAGCCAAACCAAACATGGGTACATGTACATTTTTATCAAGTAGATATTACTGTAGATATCAAGTAGCAATATTTTTGCAAATCAATGTTGGGAGTTAGGACTGATATACAGTATATACACCACAAAATAATGATCTGAGATATATTATCAGTAAGCCCAAAAAATTATTAACGATTCAATTAAATGACTTACACGCAAATGGACAGCACACACACAATATAGTTACTCATTCTGCCTTTTAGTTGAATGTGCAGAATCTCACTTCCAACAACCATGAATAAGTACAGCAACATAAATACATGTTTTGTGTATTCAAAGGGTTTAAAAACGTAAATCAAAATGTTGTAATCCCTTTTTATTTTTATTAAAGTATTGCAACTTTTATTGTTACTGGTGAGTCATTTCATATTGGATTAAACTGCTGTTCACTATTTTATTGTTTTAAAGGGTTACAGGATACTGTAAACCCCGACTAGCAAACCCACATAAAATGCCATGGCTTTGTTCTCTTGATCATTGACTGCTGGAATCCTAATTGGACATTTTAAACCTTTGAATATTAGTTTCACTCAAGGTGCCATCTTTTTACTTGTACTTTGTTTTCCAAAACCAGAGGTAATCAAGGATTTTCACCCACTGATTGTAATTTTACAGCGAGGTTGGTGGAACTAGTGGGATACCAAAACTGCATCAGATCAGTGGTTGATAACTCCAGAAACAATGATTCATCTTAACAGGTCAGTCATTTATTCTCTGGAAATAACTCAAAGGAATAGAAAACCATATGATGTGCTACCACCATTGAAGGAACGCTTAAATCAAAGTAAGGTAAAGCTGGTATTAATCCTAAACATATATCAGCTATAAAATCAAATACTTTCAAATGTCTTTTGTAAATATCATAAAGTCATATTATAATTTTAAGAAATGGCAGAGAGTGATAATGCTCTTGTGGTAATCTCTTCAGAAATTAAGGAAGGTTAAGTGTTCTAAGAAACAAATATAAATGGTAAACAAACACATTCCTATTTTTATTTCCTTGTAACATAGAAAGTACTTATTATATTAACTGTTTTTTTATCTTGTGCAAAGCAAATATAAAAAATAAAAGAAGAAAAAGACATTAAACAACCTAGAAATGGTTTAAGGCAATATTACTGTGCGTAAGGGAGACATACAGTACAGAGGAGCTAGGGTACTTGGTAAAGTTTGGCAATTTTCATGAATCCCTTATATACAGTATGTGTGCAGCCCCCTGTAAACAGCGCAGGCTAAACATATCTTTCTCCTACTGAGGTAAGTCCTGTTAAGGGCAGGCACCAGTAGTAATCATGGGTTTTCCCCCTTTCAAGCCCTGCCCTGAGTGATAGATGCAAGCCCCTGACTCTGCTGCAGGCATGAGACAGAGGGGAGGTCCTGCTGACATCATGAGGGGTGGGGCTGAGACTATTTAGCAGCCCATTCCTGTAAGTGACAGTTAGTCTACTTCCAGTGAGTTCTCCTCCGGGTCGACTCTGGAAGTCTGTCCTGGGAGTTGGAAGAGAGCGGAGTGGGTCGAGCTCTCTCCTGGGAGCAGGAGAGATACTAAGAGGACACTGGCCTATGATAGTCAGCGAGCCAGCAGAGCTCCGGTGGAACCAATGCCCCTACCCTGATGAGGGGGTGATGGGGAGGATCTACCCCCGCCCAGAGGGGACACTCTGAGGTGGGCACTGGGGTAGTAAGGCCCCTCACAGCCCATCCTGTGGAGTACCTCTTGGAGGAGAGGAGAGGAGAAAGGCTGTACACCTTGGGATCTCTGTGTGTGCTGCTACTGCTATTGCTGTTGTTGTTGCGGCTGTATGCTGCAAGGTTGCTGTGTGTCATCTAGATACAATAAAGAGAGACATTGCTGATCTTACTAAAGACTGTTGTGTGATTCTGGAGCATCCACCCTGGGACCAGGGGTCACTTCTTCTATACGGGTCCTACCCCATATCCCTGGGAAAGTATAGAGGATGGAGGCGCTGCACCACCACTAAGAGAATGAGGCAACTACCCCAGAAGCCTGGTTCTGTCTCCCCAACAACATCGCAGGAAGCTCAGGCCCTCCTGTTACCGGCAGGTATGCACCACTCGAGCACATGTAACCAGCCCTCACACACCCTAGATATAGCATATGTGTCTGGGGGGGGGAACAAGGGTTACATTTGGAGGCGAGCTGTTAAGATCCAGAACAGGCCAGGCTTACTTCAAGGCAGAGCAGGTAGAGTGATGTGCACTCTCCGGTCAAGTGCTGAAGGAAGTAGGGCGCAATTGCATACCGGGGGTAGTCAGGGGAGCATGGACCTCCACTCCCGCACAGTACGCCCTGGGCGCCCTAAGCGACGGGTGTAAGATGGGTGCATAGCTATAGCTGTCCTAGTCCCTTGAGGCAGATAGTGTGAGGCAACTGGGGGGGGGGGGGGGGTCAGCCTGCTAACGTGTCCAGGGACCATGGCCCAGGACCCGCACTATGCATGGCCAAAAGTAGGGACGCCCGTACCTAGGGAGATGCCCGGTACACTAGCTAGCACCCACATAAAACGCCCCCACAGAGCACTTGCCGGAATAATCATCTCGTTCAGTGCACAAGAAGGAGTTCTGCCTAGCCTGGGGTATGCCACCTCATACTAGTGGGTACCAGTTGAGCATGCAGAAAGAAGCAGAAAGTGTCAGTGGGTGCAGTCAGTGTCTAGGTTCGAGTTACACCACAGACACTGAGAGTAGTGTACGATTACATGTAGTGGGCGCATCGAAGATGGAGGCCGTCTCTACATGTGCTCCGTGGAGAAAAGAAGAAGAACTCAAAATGGCAACAAATGCACCATCCACGGCCCAGCAGATAGCAGCCGACGTAAAATGGCGGTTCCCGCCACTCCTTGAGCGCGCACGTGAGTCGTGCAAAAAGACTGTACGAGAGATGTGGCGGGAAATGTGCAGGGGTTTGGCGCCAAACCCAGATCCCCTGCAAGAGGAGCGGCGCGAAAGCCGAAAGTCCACCCACCTGTGCTGTGACTGGTTTTTGCAGGGTACATGCAACTACACACGTGGGTTTCTTGCCAAGGCTTATTTATTTAGCCTTAACAGATATACAACACACAAAACAAAAATAGCTTTTCTTCAGCAAAAAAAACCGAAACAGTTTCTCTTTAGCAGACAGTGTGTAACTCAGGCAGCAATCCCTTTTCTAAGCAGGAGACAGACAGTTTATAATTCAGTTACTTTGTTTATCAGACCTTGTATCAGGAAATCTCTTTAGCAGCAGCTTACGCCTCTCTCATCAACACCAACCCTCCATGTGTCTACAGCCTGGGTTTTAACACACCTTGATTAGGCAGCTAGGATCCAACTAATTGTCCTGAGGTTCCCAGCTGAAGTTAACCTAGTCAGTGCTGCACTGCAGACTAGACATAGGTTTTCCAGGCATATAACTGGTGGCTTTTATTTACCCTGTCACATTCCTCCCCTGTTAGTGTGTGGCTGGGGCTATGCACGGCGGAAGCCCACCATCCACCCCTTCTCTAGAAAAGAAGTCAGCATTTGCGTTCTCTTTTCCCGGCCTATGCTGAATCTCAAATGAGAAGGGTTGGAGGGCCATATACCACCTAGTCAATCTAGCATTGGAATCCTTCATGCTATTTAACCACTTCAGTGGAGCATGATCCGTCACCAAAGTAAAATGGACTCCTGCCAGGTAATGCCTCAAAGCCTCGATTGCCCACTTTACTGCGAGGCACTCTTTCTCAATCACTGAGTAGTTTTTTTCCCTTGGGAACAATTTCCTACTCAGGAAAAGGATAGAATGTTCAACTCCCTCAATCTGTTGTGACAACACTGCCCCTAGCCCTATCTCTGATGCATCTGTTTGCACTATAAAAGGGCTGTTGAAGTCTGGGCTTCTAAGGATGGGACCCTCTGATAGACACCTTTTTATGTCCTCAAAGGCTCTCTGACAATCCCTTGACACACCACTTGTGTAGGGGCACTCTTTTTTGTGAGGTCCGTTAAAGGGGCTGTCACTTCCGAATAGTTGGGGATGAACTGCCGGTAGTATCCTGCTAAACCCATAAGAGAGCGTACCTGCGTTTTTGTTTGGGGGTTCGGAACTTCTTTCAGGGCAACTACCTTGTCGGCTAGTGGCCTTACTTTTCCACCTCCCACTGCATACCCTAAGTATTTGGTTTCCGCCTTACCCAGGGCACATTTCTTAGGGTTGGCTGTGAGCCCTGCCTCTCTTAGAGATTTGAGGACCGCTTTCAGCCTATTTAGATGGGCCCGCCAGTGTTTACTATAAATGACAATGTCATCTAGGTAGGCTGCGGCATAAGTCCTATGGAGCCTCAGTACCTTATCCATGAGTCTCTGAAATGTGGCTTGGGCTCCATGCAGTCCAAATGGCATTGTCACAAACTGGTATAAACCCATGGGAGTGGCAAAGGCTGTTTTGCATTTGGACTTTTCCTCTAGGGCAGCGTTTCCCAAATAGTGGGTCGCGACCCGGCACCGGGCCACGGCACCAAAATTGCCGGGTCGCAGCGAGGCTGGCCGCGCGGTGTCTCCCGTCCCCCCGCTCAAGTTTAAAAAAATGGCGGCGATTCCCCCCGCGGTCCCGCGCGCTTGCGCAGGGCAAGCAGGGCCCGCTCCCTTCCTCTCCCCCGCTCCCAATGTGGGGTGGAGGAGGAAGTACCAGCTCCTCTGCGGCCCGCACGTTACATGGGGGAGGGTGGAAGTACAAGCTCCTACTGCGGCCCGCTTCCCCCCGCGGCCAGCTTCCCGAGCTCACCTCCCATGGCACCCCCTCCCGAGCCCACCTCCCATGCCCCCAAGCCCACCTCCCGTCCCGGGCAGCAGGGGATATCGGGGGCAGCAGGGGAAAGCATCCGGCGACAAGGTAAGTCACCCCACCCAGTCATTGCCTCCCACCCAAGTGTCCCTGGCCCCCTAGCCACCCACCCAAGTGTCCCTGGCCCCCTAGCCTCCCACCCACCCAAGTGTCCCTTGTCCCCAAGACTCCCACCCACCCAAGTGTCCCTGGCCCCCGAGCCTCTCACCCACCCAAGTGTCCCTGGCCCCCTAGCCTCCCACCCACCCAAGTGTCCCTGGCCCCCTAGCCTCTCACCCACCCAAGTGTCACTGGCCCCCTAGCCTCTCACCCACCCAAGTGTCCCTGGACCCCTAGCCTCTCACCCACCCAAGTGTCCCTGGCCCCCTAGCCTCTCACCCACCCAAGTGTCCCTGGGCCCCTAGCCTCCCACCCACCCAAGTGTCCCTGGCCCCCTAGCCTCTCACCCACCCAAGTGTCCCTGGCCCCCTAGCCTCTCACCCACCCAAGTGTCCCTGGCCCCCTAGCCTCTCACCTACCCAAGTGTCCCTGGCCCCCTAGCCTCTCACCCACCCAAGTGTCCCTGGCCACCTAGCCTCCCACCCACCCAAGTGTCCCTGGCTCCCTAGCCTCTCACACACCCAAGTGTCCCTGGCCCCCTAGCCTCTCACCCACCCAAGTGTCCCTGGCCCCCTAGCCTCTCACCCACCCAAGTGTCCCTGGCCCCCTAGCCTCTCACCCACCCAAGTGTCCCTGGCCCCCTAGCCTCCCACCCACCCAAGTGTCCCTGGCCCCCTAGACTCCCACCCACCCAAGTGTCCCTGGCCCCCCTCCAGTCACTCACATCCATCGTTGCCTGTAATTCACTGTTTGTGTCTGTGTGCATATAGGGGAGAGCGAGTGTGTGTGTGTATCAGTGTCTGTGTGTGTGTGTATCTGTGTGTATCTGTATCAGTGTGTGTGTGTGTGTGTCTGTGTGTGAATCAGTGTCTGTGTGTATCAGTATCAGTGTAAGTGTGTGTGTATCAGTGTCTGTGTGTGTGTATCAGTGTTTGTGTGTGTGTATGTGTGTGTGTGTTGCAGTGTCTCTGTGTGTATAGCAGTGTTCCTGTGTGTGTAGCAGTGTCTCTGTGTGTGTAGCAGTGTCTCTGTGTGTGTAGCAGTGTCTCTGTGTGTGTAGCAGTGTGTTTGTATCAGTGTATGTGTGTGTATCAGTGTGTGTGTGTGTA
The DNA here is from genome assembly GCF_040206685.1 of Ascaphus truei. Lineage (NCBI taxonomy): Eukaryota > Metazoa > Chordata > Amphibia > Anura > Ascaphidae > Ascaphus > Ascaphus truei. Next base: position 379,375,878 of record NC_134483.1, read on the forward strand.
TCAGTGTGTGTTTGTGTAGCAGTGTCTGTGTGGCTGCGTGTGTGTCAGTGGCTGGGTGTGTGTGTCAGTGGCTGCGTGTGTGTATCAGTGGCTCTGTGTGTGTATCTGTGTGTGTGTCAGTGGCTGCGTGTGTCAGTGGCTGTGTGTGTGTGTATATCATTGGCTGTGTATGTGTGTGTATCAGCGGCTGTGTGTGTGTGTGTGTGTGTGTGTGTGTGTGTGTGTGTGTGTGTGTGTGTGTGTGTGTGTGTGTGTGTGTGTGTGTGTGTGTGTGTGTGTGTGTGTATCAGTGGCTGTGTGCATCTGTGCAGGCCCTATAGGCCAGTATAGGCGATAACATTTTTAGTGGGTCACGAAAAAGAAGTTAAAAAATAACTGGGTCACGGAAAAAAAAGTTTGGGAAACCCTGCTCTAGGGGTATTTGCCAGTATCCTTTTGTCAAGTCCAATGTGGATATATATTCCGCGTTACCAAGGGCGTCAATTAATTCGTCCACCCTTGGCATCGGATATGCGTCAAACTTGGATACCGCATTAACCTTTCGGAGGTCCACACAAAATCTTACCTTCCCATCGAGTTTAGGGACCATAATTAGTGGACTACACCACTCACTGCATGATTCCTCAGTCACTCCTAAGACATTTCTTGTACCTCCTTCTCTACCAGAGCCCTACGACTTTCAGGCAACCTATAAAGACGGGAACGTACTTTTACCCCAGGTGCTGTCTCGATTGCATGGGAAATTAAGTTAGTTTGTCCTGGTAAGTCAGAAAAAACATCCTGGAATTGTGTAATTATTGCTAACAAGTCCCCTTTTTGTTCAGAGGACAACTGTTTACCCATTGGGATTTTATCGTCACTCACGATGTTCTCCCGTGGAGGCTGAGGACCCAAGTCCGATTTCTCCTCCACCGGGTGGATGAATAGAGACCGCTGCATCTTCCAGGGTTTCAGCAAGTTCACATGGTAAATTTGTTTACCCTTCCTGGACCCTGGTTGAGCGATCTCGTAATCCACATCACCCGTACGGCGGAGTACTTCGAATGGGCCCTGCCATTTGGCCAGGAGTTTACCCTCGCAACTGGGTAACAATAACATCACCTGGTCTCCTGGGTTAAACACTCTCATGCGAGCATTCTGATTGTAATGTCTCTCCTGACTGTCCTGGGCTGATCTAAGATTCTCCCTGGCAAAATGGCCGACCACATATAGGCGCTTCCTAAGGTCTAGTACATATTGCAGGGTATTCTTAGAAGGGGACTGCTGTTCCTCCCAGGACTCCTTTAGGAGGTCTAGGATACCCGGGGTTGGCGGCCATAGAGCAATTCAAATGGAGAGAATCCCGTGGAGGCCTGGGGAACTTCCCGCACTGCAAAAAGCAGAAAAGGGAGAAGTTCATCCCAGGCTCTCTTCTCTAATCTACAAATTTCCTCAGCATCCCTTTTAGAGTTCGGTTAAATCTTTCCACCAATCCGTCCGTCTGTGGATGGTAGACCGATGTCCGAACAGACTTGACCTCTAGTAACTTTAAGACATCCTGCATCAGTTTAGCCATGAAATTTGTACCTTGGTCTGTCAACATAACCTGGGGAAGTCCAACCCGTGAGAACAGTTCCAACAACTTGTTGGCTACTTGCTTCGCCGTTGCTGTACTCAGGGGGAACGCCTCAGGATATCTTGTTGCATAATCAACTATTACAAGGATAAACCTCTGTCCTTTCGCAGAAGGTTCTAGAGGTCCTACCAAGTCTACCCCAATCCTCTTAAAGGGAACTGACACCAAGGGTAGAGGAACCAAAGGGGCTGGTTTTTGTCCTTTTGGACTAGTTAGCTGGCACTCCGGACATGCTGCACATAGCTTAGCAATATCACTATGCATCCCTGACCAATAGAATCGGGATGAAATACGGTCCAATGTTTTATCCCTGCCCAGGTGACTACCCCAAGGGACAGTATGGGCTAGAGTGAACACAGATTTAACAAACGCCTTGGGAACCAATATCTGTCTGGTGACCTCCCCTGTTTGTGTCTGCCTATTCACCCTATAAAGGATATCCTTTGAAAGCTCAAAATGGGGGAATACTATCACCCCCTGTGCATCTAAAATCTGTTCATCAATTTTCACCACCTTGTCATACTGTCTAGCAAGGACTGGGTCTTCCCTTTTCTTCTGGCGAAAGTCAGGGAGGTACAGGTCTGGTAAATCTCCAGGGCCTATATCCCCCTCCCTTTGGCCATCCCCAGCCATCACTTGTGACCTCTGACTACTAGAATGGTCACCTTGAGACCCAGATTTCTGCAACCAGTCCTGTTTGTCCAAGCGTCTTTGCTTCCGAGTCTTTTGAACCCGGTGTCTACTTGGAAAAAGGTCTGCCGAGAAGGGGAACAGTTTGCCAGGGTTCTCCTGAGCCCTAGAAGGAGGCTCCTCGTGAAAGACTGGGGCCATTAGGTCCGAAAAGAAAGGCCAGTCCCGACCGAGCACAACAGGGGCAGGGAGCCAAGGAGCGACTCCTACTTCGAGGTAAGCCTCCTGACCTTTTACCTGTAGCCGGATTTTGGCCGTCGGATAGCGTTTTACAGGCCGAGGCGACGGTTCTGCTGAATGAACAATCCATCTGTGGACAGTCCACATACCGGTGGCCTTGTTCTCCGCAGGCGGAACATGGAGAGGGTTCCCTCGCAGGAGGGGGTTGTGGATAGCGCTCCGCTGGACCGGTTACTGGAGACCAGGCATCTGGTGGATCCTGTGGGCGCCGTCCTCGGAAGTTCCTCTCATTTTGCGACGAGCCGACATCCGGAAGGAGATGAGGGTCTCGGCAGGGGGCCAGCATTTGGACTCCGTCCTTGCTGGAACGACTGCTCCTTCCGTTGGACTTGGCGGTTCCGTGACGGGCCGTAGGTTCCCCGGTGATCCGACCTCCCTCTTTGGGCGTCCGCAAGTGCCGGTGGAGTCGGGTCCAGTGCACTCGCCTGCTGCTCAGCCCCAAGGAAGTTCTCCACATGTCAGAATGCCAAAGCCAGGGTTTCAGCAGCGTGGCGTTTTACCCACGAGCGTGCGGAAGGGGGTATTATTTGTAGAAATTGTTCCAAAACCACCTGCTCAAGAATTGCCTCCTTAGTGCACTCCTCTGGTTGTATCCAGTGCGTACACAAGTCCAATAACCGCTGTGCGAGGACCCGGGGTCTCATCTTAGCGGTGTACTTCATGTTCCGGAACTGCTGCCGGTAGGTCTCTGGAGTCAGACCTAAGCGATCCAGTATGGCGGCTTTTACTTGTCGGTAGTTCATTGCCTGATCTGCTGGGAGGCCCTGATATGAGGCCTGGGCTTCTCTTATAAGGAGCGGGGCCAAAGCAGTTGCCCAGCGATCTGTAGCCCAGCCCTGAGCTTCGGCAACTCTATCAAAAGTCAGTTAAAAAGCCTTTGGATCCTCGTCCGGAGCCATTTTCCTCAGGAGTACCGGGGGTTTGCTTGCAAGTTCTGGACTGGCAGACCCCTGGAATTGGGTCAGCAGCTTGGCCATTCGCTCCTCCTGTGCTGCCTGCTGCTGGGTTAGGAGCTGGGTTTGCTGCTGCCAAAGTCTTTCATCTCTCTCTGCTTGCAGCCGAGCCTGCTCCTGCATTAACTGTCCCTGCTGTTTGGTCTGCTCGCACAAAAACTCTTTAAAAAATTCTTCCATTTTTTTAATTCTTGTGTGTACTGCACCGACACACTTTATTCGAGCAAATACCAAGTATGTACCTGGCAGATACCTGGAATGCGCCGCTCCTCACCTCTGACAAGCCCCGTTGCATTTGCCTTCCCAGCCTGGGTTCATGCCTGGCTGACGGGCGGCTGATCTGTTAAATGATAATGATTAGGATTTAATAGGCTGCAATGCTTCGCGTGTCTACCAGATGGCATAAATTCATGAATTGTAATGCATTATATATATATATACTGTGCAGTTTTGCAGCCAGCGAGAATAAAATGCTTCAATCCCTGCTTGGAAAATACCTCAATGCACTCGGGCAGAAAACAGTCACAAACCTCAATACACCCGGGTATACCCGAATTCGTGGCACTAGCCGAGCTCGAATAAAGTGTGTCGCCAGTGTATGTGTGTGTATGGCCCTTTAACTGCAGGGGCCTTTCAAAATCCATCCCACTTCTGACACCATATGTTGCAGGGTACGTGCAACTACACACGTGGGTTTCTTGCCAAGGCTTATTCATTTAGCCTTAACAGATATACAACACACAAAACAAAAATAGCTTTTCTTCAGCAAAAACAAAACGAAACAGTTTCTCTTTAGCAGACAGTGTGTAATTCAGGCAGCAATCCCTTTTCTAAGCAGGAGACAGACAGTTTATAATTCAGTTACTTTGTTTATCAGACCTTGTATCAGGAAATCTCTTTAGCAGCAGCTTACTCCTCTCTCATCAACACCAACCCTCCATGTGTCTACAGCCTGGGTTTTAACACACCTTGATTAGGCAGCTGGGATCCAACTAATTGTCCTGAGGTTCCCAGCTGAAGTTAACCTAGTCAGTGCTGCACTGCAGACTAGACATAGGTTTTCCAGGCATATAACTGGTGGCTTTTATTTACCCTGTAACACTGGTCAACCAGGTCGCGTCACACTGAAAGAAGGAGGGCCCCGCCTCTGGATTCCACCAGAGGGAGGGGGCACAAGGAGAGCCAATCAGGAGCGTCCTACTCAGCAAAGGGAGGGACAGGGAAGAGCTTCACTTCTGTCTGGCATTTGAGGAGCAAGGAGCTGAAACACTGAACTGTTCCACCCCTGAGCTAACCATGTCCGAGATGAGCACCACGATCTATCAGCTACCAGGAGGCTTACTGGTAATGGAGGTGGCGGAGCATGAATACCTCTGGTATTTGTGCGTACACTGCGGGATACCCGGAGCGGTCCCGAGCACCAAGGCACGATGCCCTCAATGCGGCACGTTTTACCTGTGGCCGAACGAGCCATGGCCTTTGATCGAGACCCCGCGGGGTGCCTCTCCGGGAACGTTAATAGAGGTGGCGGACAGTAAAGACAAGACGGCCCTAGTTCCCCGTTGCAACCAAGCGGGAAGAACCAAGGCCCAGCCCGCTAGAGAACCAAGCGAGCTGTCGATGGAGAAGAGTGCGACCGCAGTGTAGGTACTGGAGCTAGACCATTTCGCACCCATACCCACTGGTTGTATCACAGAAGAACCCGGTGACTCCCTTGCGGAGGATCCGATCGTGATATCCTCAGAGGAAGAGGTTGTCGTACCATCGGTGGCGATGCGCCTACCGGCGAACCACCCCAGCGGTAACCGAGAGAAGCAGACGAGTCCGGACACCTTCCGATGGCGACCGCTGGTGCGGCCTGAGGCCCGTAGAAGTCCCACGGCCGTGGTGACTCCCAGTGCGGCGGAGATGGCGTCCGATACGACCCCGGAGGATCCCAAGATCACCAAACAGCAGCGGAGCGGTAAGGAGACTCCACCACCCCCTTACTCCCGCCAGGCAAAGGCAGCAACCATGGAGGACGAGAAGGAGAGGCTTGAGGCCTACTTGTCTGTCTGCAAACCGGATGCTCCGCCAAAGCCCCTGCCGGTCCTCGACGCACTTCCGGTGCGTGACCACGGAGCGGATGGAGATTCCGCGGGCACCGGTGATGACGTCACTTCCGGGCCCGATGGAAAGAGAGGCCCGGGAGCGCTGTTCTCCTCACGGAGAGTAGCCATGGCCACTGCAATGGCCACCCTGAAGAGCCGAGGCCCATCGAGAGAAGAATGGCGGAGAAAGCACCCAAGAAAGCGTCCCTTGGTCGCGGTATTACCCGCTTGCTGGACAATGACTTGAACGTTGCTCCTGCCCCAGCCCCTAGCTCCATCGCCCCGGCCACTGCCCCTGCCCCGTCACGAGTGTTGCCACTGGGACCTAGCGGGGATAAACTGAGCAAATATCCCAAATACTCCAGGGATTTGCGGTACTTGGAATTGAGCGATGAGGGGTCTGATGGGGAAATAACTTATGACAGTGTGATACCTGTGCCTAAACCTGTGCCATTTTCTCCTACAGCTAGAGGGAGAGCCCGAGGGTCCCACACTCCAGCGGAGGCTGGGTCGGTCAGTACGGTGGTTCACAAGATGAACCCTACCAGGTACATAAATTCCAAAGGGAGGAGAGATTGCTCGCGCTCTACAGAGGCGGGGACGTCCGGTTTCTCATCACAAGCAGAGTCTGAGGTAGAGCACACTAGTCATTCCACAGAATACGAGCACCGTGACAAATGGTGGGCACCCCTGTTCACTGGGTACCATGAAGGTATGGACCGTTCTCGGTTCTTGCTCATTAAGAACAACATAGTTGACCATTGGTGGGCGGCAGGTGCCTTTACTCCCCAGGAGGTAGAGGACGAGATAGACCACCGGTACCGGGAGATAGAACAGAAGCTCATTCAGCCCAAAGGCCCCAGTATACTGTACGACGAGATTGCTCTTGTAGAACCAGAGTTTTGGGTACTGCCAAGCAGGGCGGGTCACCGTAAGCTTACTAAGTTGAGCCGAGCCGACAGAGCCATAATGGCTAGGTATAGGCAGTCACATGGATATGAATACCCTTATGTGCCTGAGCCCATCATGAGGGAAATAGAGGAGAGCAGAGATAGTTGGCTCCGAGAAGCCGTGCAGGAGTACCTTAGGAACAAGTTTGGTAAAGCCGGTTATCATAACGAGGACCGTATAAGTGAGTTGGTCAGGATCTGGAGTATAGGACGTTGTATATACATGCACAGCATAATATATCGACCGGAGCATGGGTCGGTCCAGTCCTTCTTTGTGACCGTTACGGATCACAATGGCAGGAAAATTCGGAAACCGGATCCGAGCCATTATTACTAGGGTTCTCCACGTTGGGAGTAACCGTGTATTACATTGCTACCTCATATAAGCCTATGTTATGTCTATTCAACTGCATGAGATGCATGTTTGTTTCCCAGGTTGTTCACTGCAGGATGGTGCTGCTAGAGCTAGGTCCAAGTGGGGACCATTGGATTCCACCAGAGGGAGAGTGTAGCCCCCTGTAAACAGCACAGGCTATACATATCTTTCTCCTACTGAGGTAAGTCCTGTTAAGGGCAGGCACCAGTAGTAATCATGGGTTTTCCCCCTTTCTAGCCCTGCCCTGAGTGATAGATGCAGGCCCCTGACTCTGCTGCAGGCATGAGACAGAGGGGAGGTCCTGCTGACATCATGAGGGGTGGGGCTGAGACTATTTAGCAGCCCATTCCTGTAAGTGACAGTTAGTCTACTTCCAGTGAGTTCTCCTCCGGGTCGACTCTGGAAGTCTGTCCTGGGAGTTGGAAGAGAGCAGAGTGGGTCGAGCTCTCTCCTGGGAGCAGGAGAGATACTAAGAGGACTCTGGCATATGATAGTTAGCAAGCCAGCAGAGCTCTGGTGGAACCAATGCCCCTCACACTGACCAGGGGTCACTTCTTCTATAAGGGTCCTACCCCATACCCTGGGAAGGTATAGAGGATGGAGGCGCTGCACCACCACTAAGAGAATGAGGCAACTACCCCAGAAGCCAGGTCCTGTCTCCCCAACAACATCGCAGGAAGCCCAGGTGCTCCTGTTACCGGCAGGTATGCACCACTCGAGCACATGTAACCAGCCCTCACACACCCTAGATATAACATATGTGTCTAGGGGGGGGGGGGGAACAAGGGTTACATGTATATATTTTTATTCATACTGTATAGTGATGACAATATAGCAGCAATTGGAGAACATGGCACTGTAAGATCTCTAGAGCAAGGGTTTCTTTTCCAATTGTCAGATGTTATGTTAGTTGCACCTATTATGTTATAATTCCCTTTATTGTCATCTCTATTTTGCAATGTGCTGTGCACACTGTTTGTGCTGAATAAAGACTAAGCAAATATGAGAACAGAAACCCATATTTATTATGGTTTTATTCCCTAAGACACCTAACAGCTGAAAGGTGACAGCGTTGAACCTTTTGGTAAATATGGTGCCAAATGTCAGAGACAGGGAAGTGATTTCAAGGGGGCCAGAGACAGATCGTGAAGAGAAAGCGGAAGAGTATTGAATGGATTGTAAGGAAGAGAGCTGTGATGCAGGAAGGGTAGATACAGTAGTAAAGTCAAGATAGGAGAGTAGAATTGGGAAATGAATCCCCGATAGGTGCTTCTAATATCTGGATTATGATTGCAATATAGCATATAGTCCAGGAGAGAGTATATCTTCAATAGAATGCATGTGCAGTATACAGGCTTAGATGCTCACTTTGTAGCCATAGTGTGGGATAACCAATTAAAGGGTGAAAAAGCCACAGTGAGTGTGTGAAATGAGCACTCAATGAAGAGAGCGCACCCCACACCCACTAATGGGAGTAAGACACCTCAATCCCTAGGCATGAGCAGGTAAATCGCCTTGCAATATATGAACTGCATAATGTTAGAAACAAACAGTTAACTCACGGATCATGAATGTCCTGGAGAAATACAGCGTGCCTCCTTCCGGTAATGGTCAATCCAAATAGAGAAGAATGGTGGAGCACTGCTAGAAAAAATGAAGGGCTGGAGGCTTGTAGCAAGTTAAAAATGCTTTAATCTATTGCATGAGTAGACCGGGCTACAGAAAAAGGGGGTTCTCCAACGCGTTTCGTCCTGTCTAAGCGCTTTGTCAGTGCTCCACCATTCTTCTCTACTCAAGATAGGAGAGAATTGCATCCATTTATTAAACTGTAGTGGGGTGGAAGGAATGATGTTAGCAATGTTACTGTACTGTATACATGAACAAACCATGGGATATGATCAGAGTTAGAATGTCAGAAGAGAAGCAAAGAAAATGTCAAATTTTATGCCTAAGCAAAGTGCTTGCGATGCTTGAATGATTATAGTGTTAATTAATATGATAGAAAAAGGGGCAATAGGACCTGGTCTAGGAGGGAATACAAGAAGCTCAGTATCGGATATACTAAGTTTCACATAACAAGTGGCCACTGTAAGAAACATATGCAGAGGTACAACCAGGGACACATATTTGAGGAAAATAAACTATGGCTTTTATTCAGCCTGTAGCTTTAAGCAATGCAGTTTAAGGAAGCACACAAATAAACAAACAGTCTATCCCTTTGTTAGGGCTAACTCACTTTTCCAGTCCCTATGTGCAGGGCTAGGAGGATAAGCCTCTTGCCAACCTATGAACCCCAAGTCCAAAAGTCCAAGTCCAAAAACCAAAGAGGTACATGTAAGACCTGTCAGTCTCTAGGTTGTGTCCGTTGGGGTCCACACTCTGGCGGGTTCCAGGGTCCGCTGCATCCTGGATATAGAGGGTCGAGTTTCAGGGTGTCTTGCAGACAGCACAGTCCTCCAGTTCTCAAGGTAACTGTTCATGTGAATCTATTGTTGTCAACACAGTCACTCCGTGCTCAAAAGATCTTTTCAGATGTTGAAGGAGGCTTTTTAACCTGTCTGATGAGCCAGGTGGAGACTGATTAATTGTCTGTATCTGCAATTAACCAGCTCCCTGCTGGATTCCTCAGAACAATACAGTCTTTCTATTGAAGCCCTTTAAGACAAGGGTTAAGGCCTTGTTACAGCACTCAGTAGTATATTGATGAGCGACATTCTGGCACTCCAGAATGGAATTTAGATATCCTGTAGGTTTAAAGGGAGCATAAGTATATTTGTGTGTCATCGGTATAGAGATAGTATTTGAAGACAAATGTTTAGAGAGAGAAGGGGAGGGGGCCCAGAACAGTGTCCTGTTGTATACCAACAGATAGATTATCAGTGGAAGAAAAGGAGTTGACAAAGGAAGCAGTGAAAGAACAATTAGAAATGCATTACATGTTCCCCTAATAATACAATCTTTTATTCACTTAAGGGCTGATCCACAGAGCTCTGTTATATCAAGGCAAGTAATGTGACAATATCTAAATAGGTAATGGACATTTATTTCTTTGAGTTTAACTGTATCCACAAAGGTACATTAATTATATGCAAAAATAATGTCCGCTAGGGCCTTCATTAACATATACAGTAGCTAATGCAGTGGTAGCCAGCTAATTCCAGGATAAGACAACCCAGCGTGAGCTGCCAGCAACGCTGGCCTGTGTTAGCCATAGTCTAAGGAACATGCTCGGTATATATTGCAATGCAACAATGGTCGTATATTAGGATGGTAAGTCCAATTTTTTTTCAGGTACCAATTGAGTGCCATTGTGGTTACTTACGTTCTCCTTGAATGAGCCTAGGTAGCCATACTGACACACAATCGGTTCTTTTAGCCTTTTAAATGCTTCAGTTTTTGTGTGTATGTGTGTATGTGTATGCTAACGTACTGACCATGAAGCCATGCACAATGCATGCCTTCATGGCCACTATAGCTTTGAATAGTTTAATACATAAGTCTTAGCTACATTTTTGGGACTAGTCTAGGGTATTCGCTTTGGCTTTCTATATTGCAAAGGCAATACAGGAAGCCACCATGGGCCACATCAGTTACCAACATTTTCTGCAACCCGGCGTTAGGTGCTGGAAGCATCTAACACCATATATAGCTACAGTATGACCTAAGTGCTGCATTAACTGCCTACTGTAGATGAATGTCATAAACACTAACGGACGTAAAGTTAATGCCAGGCCATTTTAGCAAAAAAAAACAGGCCTTATTTCAAAATTGGAGAGCTTTGAAAATATCCATGAGCACTTAACAATGCGTTGACTTCAGTTACTGCATCCTTAATTAAACAATGGAGTTCTGAGGATCTGCCCTTTAGATTGTAAGATCTTAGAGAAAGGGACTCTTTTTGCATGTTGTAATTTACTTACTGTTCTTATCCCCGGTGTTTGTTCATTATATTCCATGTACCTGTACTGTAATTTGTAAAGTGTTGCATACACTTAATATGATGCTTATACATCAGAATTCAAAATTATATCATAACATGAAAAATAAACTCTGTTTTAATAGCTCCAGAACTAGAAGATGAACCAGTCTGGAACCAACTTGTGAGTGCTTGTTTTCATAATTTAAATAAACTAACATTGTTATGAGTCACAGCTATTTCAGTGTACCTGAGAGAGTTTTATTAAGATACGGCTGAGCAGGTTTTTATTAAAATAAGAAGTTTATCTATTGAGTGTCAGAGATATGATAAGTGGGAGAAAAAACACAGTTACAGGTTTCACTCTAACACTCCCAAATAAACTTAGCACATTTTAATAAAGAAGAACAAAAAAGTATAGTTTATTAAAGCTGGTATGTTTTAAAATGTTATATAGCGTGTCCATGAAACAAAGCAAGGTCTTCCCTCTCCTAGCCACCTGGGCATTGGTGCCAGTGGGTCTAACCCTTAGTCCTAGATGAAATGGGCACCAGATGGCTAGTGGTGTGAACCATTTGTTAGCAAGAAAGGCTAAGTGAAGCACACACATCCTCAGCTCAAAGGGTCCATGTGGCCAAACCCTGACAGAGTGGAGCCTCGCACCGTGGGGGGCAAAGGGGCAGAGAAGAATATTTTGCCGGTCCCTGGGAACGCAGGTGTTTGGGAAACCCTGTCTAGTCACTTCAGATTGGTTGCTAGGGGAATTGCTAAGGTTTTTTGATTGGGCTGCATGGTTTCTGGGAATGAGTATCAGAGGTTTTAAAAACTCTGACCTAGTTCAGATTTGGCAGATTCCCCAGAGATTCCTAAGAGAGGTTTTTCCCAGTTATTCAAATGGATTCAATGCTTGTGCCAATATTCCACAAGTCCAATTTGCCATAAGGGCAAAAACAGGTCGGACCGGACCCAGAGACGTCTTGCTGATATTGTAAGGAAAAGGGCTGCAGGACTTTTTAAACCAGAATGTTTTCTAAGTCCCAACTTCAGCACTGGACTGTTTTAAAGACTTTGGGGCCTATTCAGTAAGCGTCGATAAGGCACTTATCGACCACTTATCGGCCAAAACAGTTACTCATATTCTGTAAGCCTCGATAAGTGTGCGATAACGGCCTGTATCACCGCAAAATCTTATGATCAAAATAAAATCGCTGATTGAGCGGCGATAAGCCACTTATCAACCATTTTCAGAATGATCATAAACTTGTGCGATTCTAGTAGCCGCAATTCACCTATCGCCATCAATCGCCACCTATCGCCGCCCTAAACAGGCGATCGTATCCCCAAATCAATACGCCTCAAAATTTTGGCAGATTGGTGGGGAGATGCATCGATGAGCGGCGATAAGTGGGGACTTAGAAAAACTTTGGCCTTTTTCCACCATAGGATTGATGCCGGGGGTCTCCGGAGCTGATACCCATTAATACCAGCACAGGAGCCCCCCAGCATGCATCCGATGCAGGAAAAATGCATTTACAGCAACTTCATTACCTTACCGGCTAACCGCTAAGGCAATGAAGGGGTTAACAACCGTGCCAGGCTTATTGTGGCTAGCGGGGTGGGTGAAGGGGGTATTTGGCCCTTAGTGGCTGTTTAGGCCTTTTGGGGGGTTGCGGGGGGACTTAACCCCATTCATTACCTTAGCGGTTAATACCGCTAAGATAATGAAGGGGTTAACCCAACCGCTACCCACCCGCAAGGTCTAGATACCCATCCTTAGGGCTAATAGCCCCTTCACCCACCCCTGCTACCCACCCGGGAGGCCTAAGCACCCACCCCGGACTGACTATACCCACCCTGTACCCATTGAGTAGTATAGTGGTACATCATACCCATATAATAATATGGGCATAATAAGCCTCTATAGCACTCAATGGGCACCCTAATCACAATACATTAATGCACCAGACACACAATAATAAAACATTAAAAAACTCCAAATAAACACACTTCAATAAATAAAAACAGTAGCCAGCTAATCCAATGAATACAAGCAATAACAACATCAACAATGAATTAATTAAACCATTAGCCAAACAAAACAATTAATTCCTAAAACAACTCGGAATTATTTAAATCAGTAACCAATCAAACAAATTAATTACTAGACCAATTCGAAATTAATAGTAACAATAACCAACGAAACCAATTAATTAATACAAAATTAATGAATCAATTGAAACATTAAACTACAAAAGAAATAAAATAAAAACATATCAGAAACAACCATTAAACGCATTAGCCAACACAATACATCCTTCATTAAAAAAGAAAAACAATCGCCAACATTTTATTTCAAACAAGCAGAAAAATATCAAACAATTACATCAACATAATAAACTAGCATTGCAAAAAATTGCAGCAATACAAAGCCAGAAATGCCCCCCAAATATTATCATAATAATGTATTGATCTGTACCCTAAAGTGGAACAGATTAATATATTATCAGTCAATGTGCCCCCCACCAAAAATCAAAAAACACAACCAATAAAAAACCTGTAAAAAAATACATTTACAAACATTCAACATATTACTTACCATTAGAAGCGCTGGCCCTCTGACTCCCGGGGAAACAGGAAGCTCACATACCTTGAAGGCCTCCAACAGCATCCGATGCCATCCGCCATGATGATCCGGATCAGGTACCCAAATCTTCTTTTTTCTTTCTTTAATCACCTTCTTCTATCTTCATCTGTCACCATTTCTTGATCTTCTTTATCTTCTATCTTCATCTGTCAATCCAAAAAGCCCCATGGTAGATCCCAACCGATGTTGTCTCATCGTCTTCTTGGGCTCAAATGAGGCGTCACGACCTTAAATAGGGCTTTTGATGTCACATTTTGCCTCAAAATGGTTTAACAGACACCTGATGACGTCACTTAAAGGGAATGATGCCAGCCAATCAGAATGGCTGTGCTTCATTTGCCTTTAAGATGATGTCACAAAGCCGGCGTCACATAGTATTTCAGCCAATCAGATCGTGGGAACCAATTCCAAAATCTGATTGGCTGAAATACAATGTGACACTGGCCATCTTGGATATCGTGACGTCATCTTAAAGGCAAATGAAGCACAGCCATTGTTAGCATCATTCCCTTTAAGTGACGTCATTTAAAAAAAAATTAAAGTCGCCACATGGTTTTAACAGACAATCAGGTGGCTGTTAAACCATTTTGAGGCAAAATGTGACGTCACAAGCCCTATTTAAGGCCGTGACGCCTCATTTGAGCCCAAGAAGACGACGAGACAACATCGATTTGGATCTACCATGGGGCTTTTTGGATTGACAGATGAAGATAGAAGATAAAGAAGATCAAGAAATGGTGACAGATGAAGATAGAAGAAGGTGATTAAAGAAAGAAAAAAGAAGATTTGGGTACCTGATCCAGATCATCATTACTGTGTGTGTTTTGGTGGAGGGGGGCATGTATTGATGTTTCTTAAATATTTTTTAATATACATTTCTTTCAAAGTGTAGATGTGCAGGGGGTCTCCGGAGCTGAACCGCGTTGGTTTTATGCCCGGGGACCCCCTGCTCCCCAAGATACAGGCCCCATTATGGGGTGCCGGTATCCCTCTGCATTGAAATGTCCCGCGTCACGTGACCAGGACATTTTAAAGCATAGGAGATACCGGCACCAAATAAAGAGGCCTGTATCTCAGGAAGCAGGAGGTCCCCGGACCTCAAACCAACGCGGTTCAGCTCTGGAGACCCCCTGCACATCTACACTTTGAAAGAAATGTATATTAAAAAACATAATTTTCGGCCGAGATTTTTGCTGGCAGAGGCGTCTCTCTCGGAGCAGCTCTCTCTGCAGCAGAAATGTATCGCCGGGTTAGGCCTTTTCAGAGGCTCGATCCTATCGCTCGCAGCAAATCGCTCGTTTTGGGAATTTTGCTATGAACGATAATGAAAGCTTGCTGAATACTGTGATAGCAACGCTAACAAAAACGGCCATTTAAATGTCCTGGCGATAATTTTTATCAACCTTTACTGAATAAGGCCCTTTATTTCAACTAAGAAAGTAAGTTTGTCGACCCCGGAACCCCAGTAAGTGTATATTTTTCTGTCTATTGTAATTTAATGTGTTTTCCTGTTTCTATGGAATAAATTACAATTTATTTTACTTATTGGCTTTGCTCAATTATATGATCCCGGTATAAAGGTGTATTTTGCCTAGTCTCCCGTGACACCAGGATCCCAACAATGAATGATAGAAAGGGAGGCTACATCCCTAGTCTGTTTAATCCTGGCAAGGCTTTGATCAAAAGCTCATGTTTGTAAGTGAAATGTTTTTATATTTCTCTGTATCTGTAAAACATTATCAGATTTTACACTATTAGAAGTGTTTAAGCTCTTTTTTTAGGAAATCGGTATGGCATAATCAAGAGTCTCTTTATTGTTGTACATTTTTAGCAAATAGCTGCAGTATAATTGGTTAAATTTAAAAATGAAAATCAGAATGGGGAGTTAGGGCTAATACTGTATATTTACACCACAAAAGAATGATTTAAGTTAAATTATCAGCTAGCCATTAATGTACAGTATTGTATAAAATTATAGATTAATGGGGTAGTTGCTTCTGCAATGATTGATACATGCACATAAACTGTACACAATACATAGTTACTCATTCTGCCTTTTAGTTTAGCATGCAAAATTGTACTATTATGTAGTGCAAAACTTTCACCTAAGGTCCTGAACCAGTCAAAATCTGTCCACATTTAGCAGCAAACAATAGTTGTTGAGTAAGAGCCCACAGGCAATTCACCAAGCTTAAAGTCAATGTGCATTGTAATTTTGCTTATTGTGCTAATTTGTGACATTCTCTAAAATCGCTAGATTCACTTAATGCCGAGACTATAATTTGGACACAAACATCATGTTATACTCAATGCTTTGCGAAATTTTGATGAAAGATGCAAGATTTTAGACTAATTTTGGGACACATTAGCCCATTGATGTTTGGCAAAATGTTTCACAAGGAAGCAAAAGTGAAAAACTCAAATGCAAAAAATGTTGCAACTTCATTTTGGATAGTTTCGCATATCTATTCTCTACTATGAACAACGAGTCATAGCTACAGTGACATAAAATGTATTGTGTGTTCAAAGTGATTAAAAAAGTTAATACAAATGTTCCATATATTAGTTAGTACAAACCGTTCCTTATATTTTTACAGATAGCATCTTCTCTTCTTAATGGTGAGTCAATTTATATTAGACTTGCCTATTTTATTGTTTTTTTTACAAACATAAATCCTTAATAGCAAACCCATCTAAAAGCCTATAGCTTTGATCACTGACTGCTGTTATCCTAATGGGTGATTCTAAACCTTCAAATACTAATTTCACTCAAGGTGCCATCTTTTTACTTGTACTGTACTTTGTTCTCCAAAACCAGAGGTAATCAAGGATTTTCACCCACTGATTGTAATTTGACAGCAAGGTTGGTGGAACTAGTGGGATACTAGAACTGCACTGTCATATCAGTGGTTGATAACTCCAGGAACAATGATTCATCCTAACAGGACAGTTATTCATTTGCTGGAAATACCTCAAAGGGATAGAAAACCATATGCAACCTATTGATGGAACGTTTAAATCAAAGTAAGGCAAAGCTGGTTTTAATCCTAAGGCTATATCAGCTATAAAATCAACTTTATTTTTAAAATGTCTTTTGTAAATATCATGAAGTCCTATTTTAATTTTTAGAAATGGCAGATAGTTATAATGCTCTTTCAGTAATCCCTTTCAAAATGATGTAAGGCTTAGTGAGTACTAAGAAATAAAATAAAAGGCAAACACATACTTGATTATTTTTATTTTCTTGTAACATAACAAGTACTTCTTAAGTTTACTGTTCATTGTTTTGTGCCAAGCACATAATAAATAAAAAATAAAAAAAAAGAAATAAAAAATTAGGAATGGTTTCAGATAATATTGTAGCACATGAGGGAGGGGTTGGGTGCTGCTAAGGTACTTAACAAATTTTAGCAGAATTCAGGAAGTCACAATGAGTGTTTTGCTGTCAGTCTCACCTATATTTCAGTTTAGAGAAAAACATTTTTGTGTACTTTTTACTCAGTGATTGACCACGTAACATCACTTTACAGAGAGAAGATTGCATGCTTTCTGGGGAAAGGATTTCCTTTCCAATTGTCAGATATTATGTTTACTGCACCTATTCTAATATAATTCCCTGTATTGTATTTTGTCTTTTATAAATCGCTGTGTACACTGTTGGCACTACTGTATATGATTCAAAAAATACATGTCAAAGCCCATATTTGACTCGCTGTCTCAGGAAACTAATAAAGCAAAAATTTGCAGCTCCAGAGACAGTGCCTGGTGCGACATCGCTGCTGTGGGTTCATGCTTGGATAGGACAACCGACAGTGACAATCCAGCACAATCAGGGCCGTTGCAGTCACACAGCTTGCCCCAATGTTGGACACTGTAAGAGCTGCTACATGTGTAACAGCGGAAAGGTTACATAGCGCAGCACCTCTTAGGGCCTATTTCTATATTAAGTGACAGAACAAGCCATTTCAATGTGAATTATCAGCCCAAAATGACAATTACAGCTGCTTTGGACTACATAGGAGAAAATAAAACAGAGAGTAACTGAGCACTCTAGATATACAAAAAGGAAAAGTGAAAAATAGATAATACTCACGGTGCCTCCAGAAATCAAGTAGGGGTCCTTAGACGCAAAAATAACAATAATATCATATACAGATGCAACATATGGTTGGTCGCGCTGCCCTCACGAAATCAGCTGCGGGCACGTTTTTTTTTTTTTTTTTAAATCTGTGTGCGCGGAGTGCAAGTAAGGAGACTAATGGCCTATCGGGTTTAACACCGCGGGGGTCCCGGCTTCTAAATGGGACTTGCGCTGTGTGAATCCTACCGGACTGCATCAGTCTGTATGAGACGTGCTGTAAGAGTGAGACTGAATCAGTCACTCTCCCTGCGCACCTCTAACAGGCGATCACACGGCTTTTATTTTATTTTAATAACACAGTATTGAAGCAGGGGGTCTCCGGAGCTGTACCACTTTAATTTTAGCCTCGAGGGACCCCCTGCTTCCCGAGTTACAGGTCCCGGTATGGGGTGCAGGTATCTACCCGTATTGTTCAAATGCCCCGGTCACGTGACGCAGGAGAATTTAAACATGGCGGAGATACCGGCACACCAGTCCTGGGGGTCCCCGAGGCTGAAATGAATGCCATTCACTGCAGAGACACCATGATTCAATACTGTGTTACTTAAAATAAAAGCAGCGCGATCAGCTGTTAGAGGCACGCAGGAAAAGTGACTGATTCTGTCTCACTGCGCGTCTCTTACAGGCAAGTGCAGCCTGGTAGTGCAGCCTGGTAGTGCAGCCTGGTAGGATTCAAACAGCGGGAGTCCCATTCAGAAGCATGGACTCCCACTGTGTTAATCCTGGTGGGCCATTACCCCCTGCTATGCACTGCACAGATGACGTTCAAGGCTTTGCACACTGTGAACCAGCACATGCTCTGCGCCAGAGGTTACATACAAGATGCTACATCTGTAGAACAAGCGGGACACTTAAAACATTTATTTATTAACAATAGACATGTTAAAAAAACACGTTACGCTACAGGCATGGACCTATATGACGGCTGAGTGTAAAAATAAGATATTTATATTCTTACTTACAAACCGTGAACTCAGCGTTCTGGAGATACGTGATGTCACAAGAAAGGGTATTTGGAGTCCAAAAGGCACGAAAACCCCAACACTGCTAATGGTGTAAGCACACCGATAGTGTCGAGCTCAGTATTATAGCAACCAAAGAGGTTTGATCTGTATGGGGCTGATTAGCAACATTTATGTTGTACTGTATATTGAGAGCTTCATATATTTATTTTTACATATAGATCAGACAAAAGTATAATATACATTTTCTATGCTCTTGGTGAGGTTTGACTTAAGTATGCTTTTTTCATTGTTATACTGTAGGCTGTTGAGCTGATGATCATATAACTTTCCCAGTATTTATAATTCTTTATTGCTTTCTGACTCTGTGCATGTAGCGTCTTTGGTTGCTACGAAAAGGGGGCTTGGCGCCTCAGGAAGGGGGGTCCACAATTGATAATGTTGGGGGGTTCACATACTTTGTAGTCCCAATATGCCGACTTTTGATGTCAGGCACCTCCGGAATGCAGAATTCCCGGTTAGACCAGTGAGTAAGACTATAAATATCTTGTTTTTACATATCTGGGTTGAATAACAGACGTTTTTCACTTTAGTTTAGGTTTTTTTACTTGCTTGATTGTTTATAATTAAGTATTTCACATGAGCATTATCTACAGCTAACGTGCTTCTGCACTACTATATTCCTAGGACATGAGTGGTATATATAGGAGAGAATGAGGACATGCATTTATTAAACTATAGAGTAGAGGAAACAATATTAGCAATGTTACTATATACTGTACATGAAGAAGCTGTAGAATTTGATAACTGTCAGAAAAGAATGAAAGAAAGCAGTCAAATATAATGCCTAAGCCACATGCTTATGAGACTGGATGTATTAAAGTGTTAATTACAGTCAAAAAAGGCAATAGGGCTTGGTTTCGGAGGGAAAACGAAGAGTCTAGGACAGTTTGCCACTGCCATTTTGACGCGGCTCTTGTGTCACTGAGCAGTTATACACCTGAATAGTTCACCACCTGGACATTTCACTGGCGAAGATGACTAGGGAGTCCAGGCTCATCTGAGCCATGTTGCTGTCGTGCCACACTGAGGCAACCGGGGGGTAGGAGGAGCCAATGGTGATGCAGGGAGAGCCTTTGAAGACATCTTAACCTTAACCCAAAACCCCTATTAATCTGGCCTCTAAAAATACTCAAAAGAAATCCTAACCCTTAACCATAACCCCAACATTCTGTGGACAAAATGTCGGTGACAAATTGTCCCACGGTGGCTAAATGGCCTCAGCTAACTGGCTCCAGCGAAACGGCTGCAGTGAATTGTCCCATAACAAGTACGAGAAGCTCAGTCTTAAATATACAAAGTTTCAGGCGACAAGTGGCCACCCCGGAGCAACATTCTGGGACTTAGGACTGGAATTTATATATATTTTTAAGGTGCATAAGTATATCTGTATGTTATCAGCATACAGTACATATGGTATTTGATGACAAGTGAGCTAATAAGGTCACCTATCTAGAGTGTTTAGAGAGAGAGAGAAGGGGATCCAGAAGAGAATCATGTGGTACACCAAGAGAGCAGTAGAAAAAAAAAAAAAAGTTGGCAAAAGAAACTGTAAGAAATGTACAAACAAAATGGAAATCTTCAAACTGTTTTCCTTCTCTGAGATTGTTACTTTTTGTGGCATGGCCTCCCCGTGCCCTATTTCGTTATTTATTTCGTTTATTTCGTTATTTACTTGCTGTTCTTAACCCCACTGTTTGTACTAACATATTACCTGTACTGTAATTTTGTAAAGTGCTGCATACATTATCGGCACTATATAAATAGAATTATACATACTGTACATACAGTTGGAACAGTATGATCACCCTCAAATCATTCCTTCAAATATACATGCTAAATCTAATTGAAATATAGATCCTACCTGCAGATGAACAGCTAGTATTGCTACATGTTCCTACATGAATATGTTGTGCTAATTGCTTCATGAAGGATACATTTGTACTGAAATATACATTCTAGAATAACAATATCTGATGCTGTATGTAGATGGAAAGGGTTTGTTCTGAAAGTAGTAATATGTATGACTAATGTATTATTTTAGAGATTGGTGTGTAATGGTGCTCAAAATCACACGTGAACTCTGTAAAAAAGAACTTTCTGTAAATATCCATATAAATCCAGGATGCTGTAATAATGAAACAGTCCGTGTATGTTTGGACTAAAGAGGAGTAAGCACCTAGCGGTGTCCATCAGGTAACCACAAATATGGCACACAATACAGTAATACCCTTTATATGGCATACAGTATACTCAGTAGTATTAGGGCAGGGTACCTTAAATTAGGGCTAAAGCTCCATTACCTGTTAGCCTCCCTCTCAGGACATGGTATGTATTTAAATGCCTGTTTTACCATTGTACCTTTCACCTTGATAAAGTGCTTGTGCACGAAACATGTACAGTAGGTGCATTTTCTATCTGTCATCCATTTCAGCTGCACAATAAATTAACTTTATTTGGAGTTGCCCTGGAATACACGTATTTTTTTCCCTGGCTATTCTGGCTCTGCTCCGATTCTACAAACCATTAAATGTATTATTTTAGCATTAAATATCTTTAAATAAGTAAATGCATACATTTTACCTTCTGTATAAATAGCACCTGGTTAAAACATAAAGGGGAAAATTTATTAAAGCAAGTGTGGTAAAAGTCTGGGGCAAAACAATTGCACCAGATGTTTCAAAGGAAACAAAAACCCTTGAGGTTTTAATGGGGCTTTGTCCTCTGATCCATATGGTGCAAATTTGTGCCCTAGAATTGCACCATTTTTGTATTGATACAGTACATACTGTATATCCCAAAGTCTTTATTTTTGCTAAGCCTGTCTATTGCTAAAAAGAAACAAAGGTAACTTTGTCAATGTTCTGTGATTTTTAACTCAGTTGGGAAGCTTCTCTAGTCAGTTGCAACCGCTGAGATGTATTTGATGACAATCTTAAAAGCAATTGAGTGCTCTAAACTATCGACTTTTATCCATTTTTATCAGTAACCATTTGGACTTTGAAGATTTTACCTGGGAGGCTTTAAATTGCTATTGCTATTCTATATTAAGATACATTTTTAAGTTTTCAAGGACACAGTATTTTGATATTATTCTGTAGAAAAGTTGGTATGTAAGTTTAGAGAGCTGCCAAATTCACCATAAATTCTCAGTCAATTATACAAATAAAAATATATAAAAAAACACACTTATTAATCCATTCTGTTTAGTTATCCTAATAGTAGCATATAGGACAACCTGTTGAGTTTCTAAACAAGACACAATTAACATTGCACAACATTAAGAAAACTTATTTTAAAATGGGAGAAAATGTATTATCAATAGAAAGTGCTAAATTAAAATTTGTAAACATTATACAGATGTAGCATCTTCTATCTATCAGCAGCCACAGGACATGTGCTGGTGAACCGCAGACCAAGAGTCAATCACTCTCTCTGCGCACCTCTAACAGGTGATCACGCAACCTTTATTTTATTTTAATAACATATTATTGAAGCAGGGGGTCTCCGGATCTGAACCGCATAAATGTCAGCCTCGGGGACCCCTTACTTCTCGATTAACAGGTCCTGGAATTGGGTGCCGGTGTCTCTGCCATGTTTAAATTCTCCCGCGTCACAGCCCAAATGACTGGGTCATTTAAACAATGCAGGGAGATACCGGGCATGTACTTACCCCACCACTACCAACCCAAGAGGCATAACTACCCTTGTGTAAATATCCCCTTCACCCACCACCTGTACCCTAATAAATATTAACACACAATACAACAACCAATTCAATTCAATACACCTATTGATTGCAGGTGTGTTTACCTATGCCCTCAATAGGAGCAAAAATTACCCCAATGGCAATGAATGTGCAGCCTACTACCCCCCCCCCATACACCCAACCCCCCCCAAAAAAAAAACAGTACAGTAATGGGCATATTCCTTATTATCCAGATCTGGATAATAGCACCTCTGACCATTAAAAATAAAACATTACCCAGCCAGCATATAGAAAATAAAAGCTGTACTTACCCCTGCCAGGATAAAGGCCATCCTCGTCTACAATGGGCACCGACCCAAACCACCACCTGTTACCTGTTTTTCTTCCTCCATTTCCCCTTAGGACTTTGTTAATTATTTCAAGACAAACGTGGATTCCATTCGCCAAGAAATCCCCTCTGTATTCTCCTCATATTCTACACCTTCTCATCCAAACTCTCCTCCTGCCTTCCTTGACTCTTTTTCCTCTATCGCAGAGGAGGTCGTGTCACTGCTATTCTCCTCTTCTCCCTCTACCACTTGCACTCTTGACTCCATTCCCTCCCATCTCCTCAAACCTCTTGCTCCTACTCTAATTCACACACACACACACACACACACACACACACACACACACACACACACACACACACACACACACACACACACACACACACACATTTTCAACTCCTTCTTCAACTCTGGTATCTTTCCCGCCTCCTTCAAGCATCCAACAGTTTTATACCTTTACTTAAAAACAACAAGCTTGACCCAACTTTTCTAATTATCACCATGTCTCCCTCCTGCCTTTTGCCTCTAAATATCTTGAAAACCTTGTATTTATGAGGTTTTGCAAAATCATTTCTGGGGTTTCAGGTTCCGGCTCGGGATTTTGCTCTTGCTCGCTCTCTGTGGCTGAATCGTCCACCTTTTTCTCTGGTAACTCCCTTTAAAAGGATAGCCCTCTGAGCAGGAAGTTGCAGAGCAAAGTTCCAGTTTTCATGTTGAGTTCATGCAGCGCGCTTATACCAATTGTCTTTCACGTTACCAGACCCAGCTCATGTATTTCGACTACCCTTGTCTCCAGCCTGCTCGACCTCTGCATCCACACTGACTACACAACTCTGCTGCAAGCCCTGACCTTCGGCCTACAACGCACTACTCTATCAGGACTCTATCCCTCAGCTCAGGTCAGTTCTTTCACCCTACCTCAGCCCTGCGGATCTACTTCCTGCTAGAGATGAGCATCGTTACATTATTCTCTCCCTTTGTCCATTTTCTTACCTCCTATTCTCTCTTAGATTCTCTACAATCTGGATTCCCCATTGCTCACTCCACGGAGACTGCCCTCACCAAAATAACTAATGACCTCCCTATTGCCAAAGACAGAGGTCATTACACTCTGCTCATATTACTTGACATCTCGGCAGCCTTTGAGACTTGGACCACCCTTTTCTCCTTCACATTCTAAATACCATGGTATCCATAAGAGATCTCAAACCTAGATTTACTCTTACATCTACCATTGTATTTTCGGTGTCTCATTTGCTAACACCTCCTCATCCTCTGTTGCTCTGTCTGTGCGCGTACCCAGGGGTCAGTCCTGGGACTTATTTTATTTTCTCTTTACATCTCTCTGTCTCTCTGTGACCTCAACAGATTTCTTGGGTTAAAATATTACCCATATGCTGATGTACAGACATTTACTTTTCAAGCCCCTGACCTAACACCTGCTATACAGACCTATGTCTTCATAGTTCCTCCCAAGCAGGTCCTTCTGCCACCTTCTGCATTACTGTTGGCAGTACTATCACAAACCCAGTATCACACACTCTGCCTACTGTAGGGATCACATCTGACTCCTCCCTCACATTCTAGTCTCACATTTACATTATAGCAAAAAGCTATGGTTTTTTTTGTTTTTGTTGTTGCTTTGTGACATTATAAAGATATGCCCTTTCCTCTGTTGTTGTACTGCTAAATCTCTAATGTACTGTAGGCCCTCATTCTGTCCCAGTGAGAACAGAGCATTCAGCGCAAACTTATTTAAATTGCATGTGACGTGTTTAAATAAATACAACATGTAATATAAGTGAATAGGTTAATATAAAATACAACCTGTTTATATTGTGAGGTGCTGCTCCCAAAAAATCTTTCCCAGGGTCAAAAGAACGCAATATATAACAAAACAGGAGAACAGCTCTCGGGAAATATGTGAAGAAAAAAAAATTAAATAGTGCAACGTAGTATCACAAAAATGTAACAAAACCAGTGAACCAGTGTCACATGCACTCACACATTCCAAACTCTTTTCAGCATTAGGAACCCAGTAGTGGATGTTCAGATGATGATGAATGGAACAGGCAAAGGTCAGGAAATACATCCAGGTTAGTAGATATGAAAAGAAACAGATATCTACATAGTGCAATCTTGTAAAATACTTTATATAAGTAGAAAGGATAAAATCAAAGTACTCACAAATTGTACATCGACAAAAAGGTTTGTGAGCTCACAAGTCTCCAGCAGTAGAAGAACAATCAGTTCCCTTGTTTGGTCACCTCCACATGGAATTTTCTGGTATCTCACACACTCACTCAGAGATATAGGGGATGCAGGTTCAGCTGAAAAAGACTTCTCAGTGGCTCTAACGATAAAAACGCAACCAGTCCTATGCATTTCACTGGTGTCCAGCTTCCTCAGGGGATCAATCTCATTCTGTCCCGTCTCTAATATTTTATCCTTGTACTCAGCGTTGCCACCTTCTACTAAAGGCAAAGCGGGAGTGTAAGAGATGTGTGCAGAGGTACGCAATGGAGACTGGTTTTAAGGTGAAATTAAATAAGGCTTTATTGCGCCTGTTGCTTTAAACAAAGCAAACATGTTAAAATCCACAAACAAAATCTGCTCCACGTTGGAGTATATTTACACTTGTAGTCTAGCGATTCACCAGCCCAAATCATAGAGACATTTAGATATATATAGACAGACATAGATAGTCAGTCTTATAAGAAAAGTCTTATCTGTCTTGTAGTTGTAGGGGGAAGGCTTCTCTCTACTGGGTTACTGCCTTTTCCTCAGGTTATCTCAGCATTCAGGTGTAGAAGTCTTGTGAGATCCAGACATCTGTGATCCCTCTATCAGTCTCATCTGTGAGACTCAGGAACCTCTGCTCTGTCTGTTTCCTTGGTCAGTCCAGTTGTGGACTAAGGAATCTCTCTTCCTGTCTCAAAGGCAGTCTTTTCTAACCAACCTCTAATCATCCAGGTGGTGTTGGTTAATTGACTACCAGCAGATAACCATCACACTGCTTGATTAGAGGCACCTTTTTGAACAGGGACAAATCCCCTGTTACAGGGAGATAAAATGTTAAAATGTAGTGCTTGCTGTCAGCGGCCGCATCTCTCGGCATCCTCCCAGCATCTCCCCCTGCAACGCCTGTCAATATGGCTGCGTGTCGTGAAATGGTGCCGTGTTGCCATGACAATGGGACAATACGTGACCTCACAATGTCACGCAGCATCAAGTTGCCATGACAACAGGACACCTTATAGTGCCGAGGCATTATATCACATTAGGTTGTCATGGCAACGTGGTGCCATGTGACATTGTGATGTCATATAGCATCCCGTTGTCATGACAATGGGTGTCACTTGACACTATGTCACATAGCATTCCTGATGTCATGGCAACGCTGCGCCATTTGACACTGCGCAGCCATATTGGCAGGAGTGTCAGGGGGAGATGTCGGGAGGATATAGAGGATGCCGGGAGATGCCACCACACCCCACCACCCGGAGGTTTATAAGCAAAAAGTGGAGTTTTTTGGAATATTGTACTTTATACAATACGGCATCACTAGAGAAGATTTGCCAATGTTTCAAAATACAATGTCTCATAAATTTAGAAGCATTTGTAAATGTGGATATAAATGAAATCCTAGTTTTGGAATCTGTATTAGATTCCTTTGGTCACAGTAACACATCTCTATCAGTATTATTTGTTTTGGTCATGTTTTTCTCAATAGTGGTCCAAGCATAACTTCTATTTGTAAACCTATTGGCCATTTCATACAATCGCTTGTCCAAAATGGTAGGATCAGATAAAATGCATCTAACTTTTAATAGTTGTCCAAGTGGTAGATTATCCAAAAGAGTTTTAGGATGACAACTACTGGAAAGTAATAGTATATTTCTGACAGTATCTTTTTGAAAGATGTCTGTAGTCAGATCTGTGCCAACTTTGTTCATTCTAACATCCAAATAATCAATGACAACACAACTAACACTCATAGTAAACTTAATCGTACCATGTCTCAAATGAAGGTTGTTCACAAAGTTGACTACGGACTCAATGCTGCCTTGCCATATGAGAAACACATCATCAATATATCCAACATAGGCAGGGCAAAATGAAGTCCCAGTTTCCGTAAACAAAGTTTGTTTCATAGTGAACCATAAAAACGTTGGCATATTCCGGAGTAAGATTAAAGCTCATTACTGTCCCTTGATTTTGTTGGTAATATGTATCTTCAAATCTAATGTAATTCTTTTTAAGAATAAGATGTAACAAATTCATTTGGAACTTAAATAAATCAGACTCACCCACCTCCTGTAACAGGCCATCCACAGTGGGTAGACCCTCTTTGTGAGGAATTGTGTAAAGACTTTGGACATCCAACGTCACAATAGGGTATTTCCATTTACACCACTAAAGTCATGAATAATACCCAAAAATTGGGAAGTATCCCTAGGAAAAGATAAGGGACTTTCAATATGTGGCCTAAAAATCACATCGAGGTAGATTGCAACTGGCTGAAAGATGGTATAAATTCAAGTGACTATCGGTCTACCTGGGGGTTTACTGAATTTTTGGGAATCTTCAGAAGCGGATACAATACAGGGAGAAAAGAAAATGTGTTAATAAGACAAAAAACATCAATAATACTATCTTTAAATGCAGAAGCAATAAGTTCATCCACCACAGCCTTGATTTTAATAGTTGCTCACCTGAAAGAATCATACAGTATAATGATCTTAACAAAAATGCAGGACGGCAATGGGGACTAGGTTTGCTCCAAGTTACGCTAATATTTTTATGGCGGACTGGGAGGAGGCGAACATATTGTCAGGCAACCCCTTTGGAGCAAACCTAGTCCTATGGAGGAGGTACATTGATGATGTCATTCTTATCTTGCGAGGGAGTCAGAATGATCTAGATCTGTTTTTGGGCCATATTAAATAATAACAATCTAAATTTGGCCTTCACATCACAGAGTAGCCATAATAGCATCAACTTTCTTGATCTTACTATATACATTGAGAATAACATTGTTAAAACTAAAACTTTTTTCAAGGAAGTTGATGCTAATAATTTTCTCCTTAACAGTAGTTGTCACCACCCCCGCTGGCTAAACAATATATCGTTCGGCCAGTTCCGGCGTATTCGCCGTAACTGTACGGAGGATGATGTCTTTAAGGAACAGACAAATTTACGGAAAACAAAATTCGAGGAGAGGAATTACCAAACAGCCATTATTGAGAAGGCCATATTTAAGACTGCACAGTTGCCTAAAGAAGATCTATTAGTGTCTAAGATAAAAACGAACAGGCTAGACTGTGTAGTACCTTTTGTTACTAAGTATAATCGTGAGGCTTATAAAATTAATATTTTAAAACGACATTGGCATATCCTACGTAAAGACACGGTGCTTAAAGATTATTTACCAGGGGTCCCTAGAGTTATCTTTAAAAAAGCAGAAAATATAAAAGGGAAATTGGCACCCAGTGTCTTTAGGAAGGAAATATCATTTAAACCCGCCCATTGGATGCCTAAACCCGTGGGGTTTTTAAACTGTTTTAACTGTAAGGCCTGTAGACAAGCATCAAAAGAGAAAATAAACTTTACTTCCAACATCACTAAAAAGAGTTTTAAGACTGATCATTTTATAGATTGTAGGACGACATTTGTCGTCTATCTTTTAGAGTGTCCATGTGGTCTCCAGTATGTGGGCCGGACTTCACAGAGTCTTTGGGTCCGCATACTGGAACACTTGGGCAATATTCGCAGAGGCCTCACAACCCATAGTGTCTCACAACATTTCAGTATTGTGCATGGGGGAGATCCATCAGGACTGTCATACCGAGGGATTGAGGCAGTGATAGAGAATTGGAGAGGGGGGATAGACTCAGACGTCTCTGTCAACGAGAGACGTTCTGGATCTATCAGCTGAAAACGTTGGCCCCATATGGCCTTAACGTAGATTTACACTTTGGGGCTTTCATTTAGTCGTTTTAGGTTTCTATTATGTGTATATTCCATAGGCCCTCAGCTACCCCTTTCCTCCCCTACTTTGTATCTATTTATTTATTTATTCATCCCATTTCTCGTTTGCTTATTAATGTCATTTATACGTGATTTTAAACATTTGGTTTATCCATTTTTTAATTTTTAGTTGTGTTTTCTTTTTCTTTCCTTTCAGGCTCTCCAATTCTTTTTGAGCTTTTTAAAACACAATAAAGTTTTTTAAGAATGTTATATTTCAATTTTAGTATTATGTTGTATTTTAACTTGTATCATTATGTTTTAGCAATTCCTTTGTCTTTGAATATTTTAGCCTTTCTGTCCTGTTTGGCCTGTTTGGATTAAAATCTGTGCTCACTTTTATTGACTATGGTATATGTTAATGGAACAATGAATCATGTCCTCATATATATATTTTGTATACAAACAAGATCAGTAATTATATGAATTTGGTGTAGCTGCAGGTGTTTTCAGCCTAATATAAACTATTCACTTCCTTAACTTATTACTCATTTTGGCTATATAAGTAGTCTCAAGCTTAGGTTAATGTGATCTAAGATTTTCTATATGTTTTAAACAGAGCTATAGGTTATAACAGAGAAAGCTGCATGTTTAATCAGTTAGATGCATTGTTGGAGGCATAGCCAGCCTCTATCCCTCCCACTTTGAGACAGGTGGGTGTTGTTCCCAATTAGTATGGGGGGCTATATAAGATATATGAACCCCTCACTGGACATTCTTGAGCCTGACGAAGCCGAAGTCTCGGCGAAACGCGTAGCTCCTACTGGCCATTTGCTTTTGTCCCACGGGAGCCTCCGTAGCAGTCGCCGGCAGCCGCACGTCATCACCATACTTGGAGGCAGGAATCGTCGCTGCAGGGCTGCCACTCTACTAAGGGCCCCGACCTGGGAGCTTGTTTTTATGTGAGTGCATTGTTATTTGTATACTTTACCAATAAATATATCGATTTATTGATAACACGTCTGCCTCACCATCTTTATACCATCACATGCGGGTGCTTTGAAAAAACTGACAGAGTGAAGGTCTTCAATGACAAATCTCTGCCAGCCAGCAATCACAGTTCCCCCGCTGTTTGGATTGG
Source organism: Ascaphus truei (assembly GCF_040206685.1). Classification (NCBI taxonomy): domain Eukaryota; kingdom Metazoa; phylum Chordata; class Amphibia; order Anura; family Ascaphidae; genus Ascaphus; species Ascaphus truei. The sequence goes on from NC_134483.1 coordinate 379,405,664, forward strand.
GGAAGGATAGACCAATCATCACAGATACCCCTCGCTGTACCTGTACTTACACTTAACCGTGTAAGTATCTGTTGATATATATAATATCTCCCCTCCTCCCTTGTACCTGACCTCATTGTAGGTTAGGTATGTGTATTCTTCGTGTATAGAACTTGATTGTTATTGTTCCTTAAACCCGTGCTCCCCTTCTTCTTTGTTTTAGTATAATGATCTCTATTAGATAACTGTTTCAATATTTGTGCCCTATATTTTATCTGATCCATGACTACAAGTGCTCCTCCCTTAGCAGTAGGCTTAAAGGTAATGCTCCTGTCCTCATTTAATTTGTTCAAAATGTGTCTTTCTTTAAGAAAACTATTTTAGCCTCTAATAGGTTTTGCCCAATCAAATCTTTTGAAATAATTTCTAAAGAGCAGCAAGTATAAATGGAGCACAGCCAGGAAGATCCAACCTCCAATTCCAGGACAGGAAAACTATCCAGACAACTCCAAATTAAAGTATAATTGATCAGATTTAATGCATGCTAATAAACAATAGAAATGGACAACATGAACGCACCTACGCGTTTCATGCAAACAGCACTTTATCAAGGTTCTAACCAACTTCTCAGAAGTGTTAAGAGTATTATTAAAGACCTGGGGAATTAAGTTACTCTTGGACCACAATGTGAAATATGTATTCATTGTAGTAGCATCGATTTCCATATCATCTCTATGATCAATTACATTGTAAGCTCTCCGGGAAGGGACTCCTTTTCTTAAATGTTACTTTTATGTATGTAGCGCTTCTCCCCATTATGTGTTATTTGTATTATTTGCTATTTATATGTCATGATGTCATCAACACTGATAGCAATCTGTGGGGTATAAAAGGCACTGTGGTATGTCACTGTATTTACTCTGACCTGATGAAGAGCCCGAGTAGCTAAAAAACGTTGTATCACCTGCATGTTTCATTAAAAGAAATAAAAATGCAGTACTTGCTCTGAAAAGTCTACTATTTTTGCAAGCGTCATCCTTGTAAGGAATATCAATGACACAGTGAGTTTTTCCTATTGAGTGCTGCCATCCTCTCCATTTTTTCTATTGTATTTTTGTGTGAATCATCATTTAGTCACATCTCCACAATGCCTCTACCTGTATTCATTTTGTTTTTTTAATACCATGACGACCGGGGGGGAATTACTGTGCTAAAGTCTTTCTGGCAACATAGTAGAGGGAAAAACACAAATGGCGAACAGAATCAACCAGGTCCCTATTGGCACGCACTCATGATGCACAAGTATAATTAACAAGGATACATATCTATTAATTTCAACCAAAATTCCCACTACCGCAATGAGGGTATATCAACAATAACAGACAGACAGTCTGTATAAAAACAGAAAATAACAAAACTTTAATGTTGACAGATAGTCACGCCGAAACAAGTGTAAGTATGTACAGGTGAGTTAAAAAAGGAATAAAATGATCCCCTGAGGGGAGGTGTATCAGGTGGAAAGTTAGTAGTGAAATCAATCGGCTTAGTAGCTGTATTTTAATAATCTTAGCCTCACTACAAATCATTCCATATATATAAGGTGGTGCGGTAATCACTAATATAACCCTGCTAAGGTATATACCCTACAAACTGAATACACGTGGTATATCGTAAGCTGCAGCCGCAGCAGAGGTAAATATAATAGAGTGTGGTGTGTAACAACATACACGCTGTATGTGCAGGCAATAGATAGTGGTGCAGTGATAAACACCTATACGCCTAAGAATGCCTCTGTCAGATAATGCCACAACACTCAACCCCAAAACTGATAATATCAGAAGGCTGCAGCTGAAACACCACAATGTCAGCAGTGTCTGGTATACGACCATATCTCCAAGCAGAGTGAGGAAATCTCCCACCACCACTGTCCTGAACACCGTTCCACTCGCAAGTGCCACAACCGTGACGTCACTGCACCCTGACGCCATTTCGTGTCCGTAGACACTTCTTCAGGGGGAAGAGCTACATACCAGTCGCATCATGCGGAAGATATACCCTACAGAGTGGGTGGGACAAATGTAACAGACCAATCACAATAATGGTCTGATACAATTGGTAACAGCTATTTTAGTGACACAATCTATCCCTTAATAGGTAAGTAAAACAAAACAGATACAAACAGACAACCAAAATTCCCACTATCGCAATGAGGGTATATCAACAATAACAGACAGACCGTCTGTATGAAACTGGTACTGAGCGATAACTGTATTTTTCTGTGAACATAGTAGAGGGAACTGATTTTTTCTTACAATGGAGCATCCAGTGGCAATTCTATTGGCTTATATTGTAAACTAGTGATTTTGCTCTGTTTCCACAGTCCATTTCAAGTGCTGAAGAAACCCCATTCAAAGTCTAGGAATAGGGACTGCTGAGTCCTAGCCCAGGAGTACGAGCCTGCAGCTGAGTCTTGCATGAGACTAAGAGAAGAGAGACCTGTGCTTAGTTAGCTGTACTCCACCAGAGAGGGAGACCAGATTACAAAAAGGCTGGTGCTACATAGTTGTTTCTATTACCCTCCCCATGATTCAGTCCTCCCCCGAGTTCCCATTGTAGCAAGCATTGTTAAGGGCACTGGTGCATTTCCTTATCTTGGAAGAGTATACTCATGGCCATGCATAGTGCACCGAGATGGTTTGGCGTTTAACTCCCTTCCAGTGTGCATCATAGGGGTGGTGGATGGTAAACCGCCATTAGTATTATTTTATATAATGTCCTTCATTTAGCTCCTAGTCCATGATTTAGTGCACTGTATTTAATAATTAATTATCAGCTACTTATATTCTTTGTTTGTGTGGACCTCTTTTTTCCTACTCGTTCCATAAAAAATAATAGGATTGCAATAACAATGCTTAAACCTTCATAAAACAATTGACTGCTTGAATAGCCAATGATGTAACATCTAGGTTGTCAAACCTTTCAATTAGTTGGCACTTATTGAGTTGTTGACAGACAATTGTCATCACTTTACATTGATAAGAGTAGGACTCCATCTGATATGTGCGTACACAGTCAGAGAGAGAAAGAAATTAAGATGTATTCAATGTAATCCTTCATGAGTGATTCATCTGATGTCAGACTCAAATATGATTTGGGATATTGTCTAATTGTTGGAGATGAAGAGTGGGTTTCTTTCTATCAGTTGCTCAGGGCCAACTTATCAGCAGCAACAGTTTTTACTCTGTCTTATTGACCTACTGTGGTTCGGTCTGTACACTGCCCAGCGTACACACTCAGAGAGAGAGAGAGAAAATTTAAACAATATCATCAAAATCCAAAGTCATTCTTATTCCATCCTACAACTAATCATGAAATCATGTAAAGGAACTTCTCAAGGAGAGAAAGATGCGTCGCACAGCACAAAAATAGATGAAGGCTGATGTGGGATAAAAATAAGCTTTATTTGCACAAGGTGCAAGCGAGTCCTCTTTACGCGTTTCGGCCTGGAAGGCCTTTGTCAAAAGAGTAATTCGCTTGCATCACAAGACATCTAGTTATACACCAGCAGATCTATGACAGCTGTTCAAATCAATCAACACAATGAATATCAGGTGTCTAGTATAATAATCATTGATCACCTCAATATGAAACACAGAGTCCGCATAGTCAACATAGATGTCAGATGAAAAAGTTAAAATACAAAAATACATATAAAAATACATATAAAATGACCTGTCATTGTGACCAAAAACATGAATATATATCAAGTTGTTTCTTGTTGGTATATTAATGACAGGTCAATGAAACATGAAATCTATACTCCTTGAGCTTATTTAAAGCAAAAATCATTCACTTGTATTTCATCATAGACCCAGATTAATGGGATAGGAGAATCAAAAAGGCTGTGACAGGATAATTCAAACATTTAAAACATTCTACATATATGATTTATAACTTTATTTCATCATCCTGTGGCAGTATATGGAAGATGCATATGGGCAGAAATTCAATGGGAATAGTATTAAATCATGTAGAATATTTGATATAATAAACATAACATATTGATCAAGAAAATATATCTCTAAATACTTATGAAAGCAAAGGGATAAAGGAAGGGTAAGGAAAGGAAAGGGGGGGAGGGGAGGGAGGGAATGGGGGGGAGGGACTGGAGGGAAAGGGGGGGGGGAGAGGGGAGGGGGAAAGAGGGGGGGAGAGGGGGGGTAGGGGAAAAAGGAATGGGGAGGGGGGGCAGGGGATGGGAAGGGGGGAGGTAAAGAGAGGAAAAAGAAAAAGATGAAGATGGGAGAGGGAAAAACAAGTAAAAAATGGCAAAAAAAAAAAAATGACAAAAAAGTGACAAAAAAATGACAAAAAAAAATGACAAAAAAATTACAAAAAAATTACAACAAAATGACAAAAAAGAAACTGAAATAACCAAAATTAATCATAAAGAAAATGTTTAAGTTCCCATTCCACATTGAGACCACAAGGTTGTAAACTGTTTAGAGAGAAAACCCATGACATCTCTTTCTTATTTAAACGGTTAAGTCTATCTCCACCTCTAGGGTGGATAGGGATATGTTCAACCCCACAGTAAGAGAAGTTCTTTAATCCCCCTTGTGGACATAATGAAAAGTGTTTTGAGACTGGATGTGTTAAATCACGTTTGTTAATAAGTCTCACATGTTCAGAGATTCTGACATATAAAGATCTTATTGTTCTGCCTACATACCTACCAACAAGAAACAACTTGATATATATTCATGTTTTTGGTCACAATGACAGGTCATTTTATATGTATTTTTATATGTATTTTTGTATTTTAACTTTTTCATCTGACATCTATGTTGACTATGCGGACTCTGTGTTTCATATTGAGGTGATCAATGATTATTATACTAGACACCTGATATTCATTGTGTTGATTGATTTGAACAGCTGTCATAGATCTGCTGGTGTATAACTAGATGTCTTGTGATGCAAGCGAATTACTCTTTTGACAAAGGCCTTCCAGGCCAAAACGCGTAAAGAGGACTCGCTTGCACCTTGTGCAAATAAAGCTTATTTTTATCCCACATCAGCCTTCATCTATTTTTGTGCTGTGCGACGCATCTTTCTCTCCTTGAGAAGTTCCTTTACATTGCTGCATCAAGCGTCTGCACGCTGAGTTCCTGCTGGCTTGCGGTTTCCTTCACTGAGTCTGCCGTGACGTTATCAGCAAGTATCGTTCAGGCCGCCGGTCAGGTGACCGCACTCCGCGTCTACGGGTATTGGGTTGGCGGTGAAGAGCAAAGATCACAAGCAGAGACACCCTGACTTCAGCCAGGAGAAGCAGATATATTATACTGAGAAGACCCGCACAGGCTTCACTAACCACTACAAAGACTTACACGTGAGTGTCCCATATCCCAACCTCATAGTGCTCGCGGTGAGCCGGTTGGGGGGAATGATTATATGTGTCTTCATATTACACTAAGGTTGTGTATCGCCTGGGTCTAGAAGATTTACTTTATCTTGCACCAGCAGGACTATGCTATATTCTGAGCGCCTGGAGGGTTAATCGGATGATTCACCCGTTTGTATGCTATACATGAGTTACAGGCAGCTTGATTACATTGGAGACAGAGGACAAAGTGACTGTTTAATATATATCAATCTGAACAGAGTAAGAGATTTACCCCTGCTCTGATATTGAAGGCTGATAGTGGGTTTCATTACCTATTATATACTTACCCAGATTTTTTATATATATTTCTTATACAACATTTTTTCTAGTAAATAAAGTATTTTTTATTTTTTACAAATGGATGGAGAACAAGAGGCAGAAATGGATACATATACAACATATGTTCAGAAATGTGGCAGTGATACTGAGAGGGCAAAAAGGGCCACACATATTTTTGATGAGATTAAAGAAAATATCACATGTGAAAATTCAACAGATCTCATAGATCACTTTGTTAAACTGGAGAGACTCCTGACACAAGATATCCGTATATTTTGGGATATTATAACCTTAGAGAATTATATCAAGGTAAAACGCATACCAAGGGGTCTGCGTATCAAGAAAATGCCGTCTTTCGGATTTCCCAGCAAGGACTTTCAATCACAATGGAGAATCATCCTAGATGAATGCTCCAGGAAATTGATGGAACTTATTGTAACAACTAAGGTTTCTGAAAAGAAAATGTTATCATGTGACATAGGTGTACTACAAAAAGAGTTGTATAGATTTAAAGATATGGAGAAATTCTCACATAATGATAAAATATTATTACAGAATATAGAGAAGATGGAGAAGGATGTTATCATTAAGAAACAGGAAAAATTTTCAAGAGATAAGTCTGACTATGAGAAAGGTCAGATTTATTTCTGGGAAAGACCTGTTCCTACAAGAGATTTCTCCAGGGGCAGGTATCCTTCACACTCGACCCCACGTAAATGGTCTTCAGAAGAAGAGATTAACACTCAAAAGTCTAACACTAGATCTATTCTAAAATCACCTAATGTAGAACGTAGACAGAGCTTTGAGACAGACTCTTCTGACAATGCAGATAGACCCTCGTATCCTTTTTTACACAAGAGAGACATACTAATAAAGATCAAGAAGCGGGTTATTTTGATAGAACATACTTATCTAATCCTAGAGAGGAAAACACTAGAACAAATCCAAATAATACAGAGATTGGTCAGTCAAAAAACCAAAGAAGTGCAGGAGGGGTAAAAAGAGCAGAAAAGACACACGGAGCAGACAGCAAGAGGAAGAAGTACTCATAAATTCAACACTCAACAATGTTATCAACATTTCTGATGCCGTTCTCACATCATCACAGGTGCTATTGCTAAACAAAGGCCTTAACTATGCCCCACAGGAGAATTTTGATTTATTTACCACCATTATAGATCTCCAAAAATACACCAGGAAATGGGCTTTAAAAAAGTTATTTGCAAAGAAAACTGTGAATACAACAGCCACAGATGGCAAGCCTTGTGATGATAGTGGTAACGGTACAATTCCTGTTTCAGTTATAAGTGCTTCCTCCTTTGCAGATACTGCATGTACCTTTGATTTACAGTCCCTATATGAAGAGGGATGTACAGATGCAATTATAGAACCCCCTTTTTTCGGCAGAACTGATTCAAATCTTAAGAAACGGTCCACCTTCATCCCCTATAACACCAAAGGGCCATGTTTAACTACATTTGAACGACTTGTTGACAGAGATTTAAAAACATTAGCTAGAGGTTATTCATTTTCGAAATCATTTTCTACATCAGATAATCTCACTGCACAAGAAAGACTTGATTTAGAAGATCTAAAGAAAAACAAAGATATTGTAATTAAAAATGCCGACAAGGGGGGTGCAATAATTGTTCAATCTGCAAATAAATACAGAGATGAAGCTCTCAGATTACTGAGTAATACGGATTTTTACATTAAACTCAAAGCAGACCCCACAAAAAGGTTTCTTGGTGAGCTTGAAAAACTGCTTGAATTGGGTGACGTACTATATGTCATAACAAATAAAGAGAGACAGTTCCTGACGTGTGAATCCCCTATCATCCCCGTGTTTCACCATCTCCCAAAGATCCATAAGTCACTGGAGAACCCTCCGGGGCATCCCATTGTGGCTAGCATTGGATCTTTGGGAGATGGTGTGTCACGATATGTGGACAAATTTCTCCAACCGATTGTTAAAACTTTACCATCATTTATTGAGGACACCTCAGCACTATAGCTTTCCTTGGGGGACATCATTTGGAAAACAGGTTATCGTTGGGTCACCATGGATGTCACATCACTGTACACCATTATCGAACACCAACACGGACTTCGTGCCATTTATTATTATCTTCAACTTTCTTCACTTTCCACTGCACAAATCACTTTCATTAATGATGCCATTTTATTCTTATTAACTCACAATTATTTTTTATTTGATTCACAGTTTTTCTTACAAACACAGGGCACGGCTATGGGGACTTCGTTTGCTCCCTCATATGCCAATCTTTTTATGGGTTTATGGGAATCTCAGCACATTTATGGTAGCACTAATAAGTTTCGTTCTAATATCATTTATTATAAACGTTATATAGATG